>NW_006282600.1:429090-432233 GCF_000327345.1 Myotis davidii | reverse complement strand
TATATTGAAAAAATACATTTGACAAAAATTGGAGGAGTCCAGCAATGACATAGGCTGTATTGTGACCTAATGTGACCTCTCCTTTGGCGGTAATCAAAGATTGTGGGATGACCTTTGCAGTCTAGGGATTTGGTGTGTTATTCTGTGATTTAACTTTGTTCAAGTACCAGAGTTGAGCTGTTGGAGGTTCACATGTGTATCTAGTGAGAAAGAAGCCTGGAAACTTCCAACAAGGTTGGGAAACTTCCCAGCTGCCAAGCCTATTGGAACATATTTATGTGTAGGAAGTTTAAATCAAAGAGCAGAATAAACACTTCAAAGATGAAAAGCCACCAACTAGCAGTGAAACTAGATTCTGAACTAGAGGCACAAAACATATAGAGGGATAGGGAAAAACACGGATAAAAAGCTAAAAGATACAGGCTATTGAGTAAAGTAAATGTCAATAAGAGATGGTGAATTTTCCATGTTGTTTTTTTTTTAATGTGTATGGTTATCCATTTTAATCCCAACTAGTTAGCTGAAGACAGCAGGTCATAGATATTACAGAGAAGTTGTCTTCTGCCCCTCATCACTCAGTCTGAATGGACCAGAGCTGTCAGACAGTGTACCAAGATAGGAAAAACACTGGCTTGCTTGGTTCATGTTCTGGGAACTGAAGTATATAAAATATGATCTTATGCTAGAAAAGTCCTGCGAGACATATGGGAACAGTGCCCTTATGACACCAGTGCTGGGCAAAGGGACTAGCACTTACTTCCTTTCAGAATCAATGGTGCCACAAAATCAGAGCAACAATGAGGCTAAACACTCTCCATTTTAGAAGAGGGAAACTGAGGTCTGTAGATAGAAAGTGAATAAGAAGTGTGTGGCCGTGACCGGTTTGGCTCAGTGGATGGAGTGTCGGCCTGCGGACTCAGGGGTCCCGGGTTTGATTCCGGTCGGGGGCATGTGCCTTGGTTGCGGGCACGTCCCCGGTGCGGGGTGTGCAGCGGGCAGCTGATCCATGTTTCTCTTTCATTGATGTTTCTGGTTCTCTATCCCTCTCCCTTCCTCTCTGTAGAAAAATCAATAAAATACATTTAAAAAAAAGAAGTGTGTGTAAAAACTGACAATCTCCTTTAAAATGGACTTTAAAACAGTCCTCTCCTGCTTGCAGTTGTAAAACCTGGTCTCAGAGCCACATATTATTTTTTTGCCAAATAAAATAAAAACCTTCCTGCCCTGGCTGGTGGTTGAGTGTTGTCCCAGGCACCAAGAGGTCACCGGTTCCAGGTTCGATTCCTGGTCAAGTCACATACTTGGGTTTCTGGCTCGATCCCCAATAGGGGCTGTGCAGGAGGCAGATGGTGGATGTTTCTCTCCTCCATTTCTCTTTCTAAAAAAAAAAATCAATAAAAACATATTTAAAAAAACAAAAACTTTCCTGTAGGATGACAGGGACATTTATGAGGTGATAACTGGGCTTTAGATCCTTCTTCTGGTCTGGTAGTGTTATAATATCATACGATAAAATATCAAGGAGCAAACCTTTCCGGTATTTAGATTTCATGAATTAAAGAACAAAGATTCTTATAAATCCCAGTTAAATATAGAAATGATTATGTTTTAAAAAATAAAAAGAATTCCCTTTCAAGTCTTACCAACTGCTACAAATCATTGTAGCCATATTAACAAATAAAACTAATTGTAGTTTTTATTTCAACAAAACCAACTGAAGGAAATACTAAACTAAGTATTTCCATTTTGTGTTTGTGGAAATTTCTGCAAAGGATGAAAATGGATATTGGAAACCTGTGCTCTGCAGGAGACCCTGACAGAAGTATGTTGGTGACAGCAGGAGGGGGGAATGATAAGTTGTGAGAAATTATACCTCCTGCTTCCCGCATGGTGACCTCCTGCCATTGGACAGAAATCAGAGATCCTGGCTGGGACCACCTCCTAGAATCAAAGAGGACTTCCCATTCCTGTCCTTGACCTTTGCTCAAACTTCTTTACTCCATCTCACCCTCTCTTCTTCATACTTATTCAGCTTCTCTTATCCCTCAGGTGGGAATTGAGTTCCTACTCTATTAGATAAACCAAAGAATTTATATGCATAACCCATGGACACAGACAATAGTGTGGTGAAGGCCTGGGGGGATGGGAGTGGGATGGACAGGGTCAATAGGTGAAAATAGGGGGACATCTGTAATACTTTCAATAATAAAGATACATTTTTAAAAATGGGTCTTAGTTTGCTAACTACCAGGAAAAACTCAACAGTGTTTTTATTGACCTGACCTGGCAAATGGACAATATGCTAGGCTTTATAAACAATGGCAAGTTGGTTATTCCAGAGGTTCTTTGACAGCAGAATGTCCAAATATCAGCATAGTGTCATTGTTGTTTGTAATGTTATATGTGTAAAAGAAAATTTAAGTAATTATACTGGGCCTACAATTGACAAAAAGCTGGTGTGGAATTTGTATGGGTGCCAGACCTTCTGCTCTGTGAAAGCAAGGATCAAATCTGTTTTTTTTCTTCTATTGTCTCCAGCATCTGGTATGAAAACCTAGTTGTTGAATAAACAAATGTTGAAGAAGCTCACCTAGAGCCAAGAGTGAGCGTTGTTTTCTAGAAATCATGGGTTTGCTGGTGACAACCTTTGCAACCTAACCCAGGGCAACTGCTGGCTCTGCCATGTAGCAGCCCCGGGAGAAGTGTGACAGAGAACAAGCCTGAGACACAGCACGAAGCTTGGGTAATGATTTGTTTGCACTGTTTGGATCTATCTCTTTGGTTTTGAAGATAAAAGAATATTATTCATGCAACTGTACACGACCCAACAGAAGATTTCTATTTGGGCAAAGCATTTGCAGAAAAGTGAAATTTGTAAAGAGACAGTGGAACTTTTTGAGATACCTTTAGTTTCATAGACAAGACACTCTAACCCAATGTTTCTAAATGGAGATTATGGATTGGGTATGTGTTGGGAAGAAGTTGGGACCAGGATTGATACACACACTAGGGAGGTAGGTTTCAAGGTCCCTGTTGGCACCTAATGGGATTTTCTTATGCTGAATATAAAGCTAGGTGAGGAGGAAAAGGAATACATAGTCACCATATATGAGAGCTTACAAAAAAGACCAAATGCAATTTTA
>NW_006282600.1:421633-428760 GCF_000327345.1 Myotis davidii | reverse complement strand
GGGAAAGAGAGAAAGAGAGATAGACATGGTAAACATGTTCTAGCAGCCAAACATAGGAAAATAATTTGGCACGACTTGATTTTTTTTTTCGTTACAAAAGGACAATCTATACTACCACTAAAATTTATCTGCCTCATAAAGATACCATTTCATTTCAAAAACATAACACATGGTTAGTTTTCTACTTAATGGCTAGAGGAGGCATATGAGATTAAAAAAAAATAGAAAAAAAAATAAGAAGGTGGTTCCTTATATAGAGGAAGACCACAGGGTGCTGAAGGGCAGCACTGGTGCTGTGCACTAGGAATTCAGTGCACCAGGAAGAAAAAGCACACCACATAGACTGCCAGGCTGGTTAGAACCTTCAGGGGGGAATGGCCATTCCCACAGTTGCGAGAGACGATTATCTCATTGTCGTTCTGATTCACATGTTGCTTGGTTCCAGGAGTATCGTCCACATCCAGATCATAAGCCAGTTCTGCCAAAATTAAAAGAAGAATTTTAAATACAGGATTACCAACATTATCAGGTGTATACTATTCATGGCTCAAACACTTGTCTGGACTGCTGGGAAGGAAAGCTGCCAGGGGATGAGAAAGTGTGTGTAGGGGCGGAGATAGAGGAATGAGATAGCTAGAGGTGCTCCTTCCAGAGATCATACCAACAGGGAGCAACCTGGCTGTTTCCCTCTCGACTGTGGCTGTATCCATACCCTGCGATGCACATTGGGCCTTTGCAACATCTCCTCCCTGGCAAAGCTCTACTTGAAAGTCATTTTCTCCAGATCTCACTGGTATCAAAATCTAAGGTGCAGTGTGAGTGACTACATGTGTCTCCTTGTGTGTATGTGTTAATGGGGGAGGGGATATTGTGGACTCTCAGTACAGCTTTCCTGGGTCCTGCACCCCATACAGATCCCCTCCTGGGAATCTTGCTTTACAGTTAAGGATAAGGTAGTTTGTCATTAAAAGGTGTTTTATTTTTCCCAAACATTTCTTCTTATATATATGGTCTTTTCAGCCCCTCTAAAAAAGCCCCAGAGAAAGTTAAATTGATCTAATACATAAGATTTAAACTACTAGTAAGCAAATTAAGACTAAGGAAATGTTAATGGGTAAGGATCTTCCTCTCTAACTGCCTACCGTTTATGATATGTTCATGATTCTGAAAAAGAAGTTGGGATATTGGGGTTGCCCTAATGAGAAAGTCTCTCAGAAGGCAAATCTAAGTAGATAGTGGTTTGTTAGAAAATTCAAGATGTCTAGCCCTGGCTCAGGGCTCAGGTTCTTTCAGATTAGCTTTCCCAGATTTAAAGCTCAAATCTACTCCTTAGGCTTTTCTAGCCTCAGTCACTAATGTTTCTATTTCAATAGCTTGTGAAGGTGATGTGATGTGAGCAACTTCACCAGCCATCTGTCCTGTGGCCAACGGACCTGGAAAGAGTCCTTGGGGACACTGAGATGCATAGCAACAGGCACAGAGGAAATGACTGGCATTTTATAGCGGGAAGGAAGGAAAAGGAAGGAAGAGCTCCTCTTACAGGGGATGAAACAGTAAGTCACAGGAAGAAAAGTATGAAGACTCAGCTGGTCCAGGATGACTTCAGAGTAGGGCCCAGAATCAGGGTGGCTCTGAGGCTGACATTGATTAGAGCAGGCAGCAAGGTGAAGGTTGGGGGGGGGGGGCGGATTACATAGACAGCAATACTATTTTCCAAAAGGATTATTGCAGTTTATAATGCCAGCAATGATGAGGGAACCAAATTTACTGTGCCTCAATTGAAAAAGTATAGTGTAGTCAGTATACCATATCTCAGCGTTTCTTTAATTTGCATGTACTTGAATTATTCCTACTGAACAACATTTTCTATTTTAGTTTACTATTTATATTTCTCAATACATAACAGTTTATATTTTTTTTTGCCTTTTTACCTAATGGGTATTGACATTTTCCCTATTAATTTAAAAATATTATTGAATCATTTAACTATGTTATTCAATACAAATATTTTATTGTGTTATTAATCATAATTATTTTTCATGGCTGTATAAATGATTTCATAACTTTTAATATGCATGAATTTGACTATATTTTGCTCCTCTCAAGCTGAGAAAGTTTTTCTTCTTGAGCGCCAATAATAATTAAAATAAAAGTTTCCAGAAAGCCCTCTTACCCAGGGAAAAGCAACTCAACAGACTGTAATCTGGATTCTCTCTCTCCCTAAAATAAATACATACAAAGAAAATAAAAAGAGGAAAAGAACAAAGAGCAACACTTTGCTTGGAAATCAGACCTCTTTCTCTGAAAGGTGAACTATGCAGAGCGCATAGAAAAGGCTGAGGTCAGCTGTCACTCGGCAAGGATAACACAGGCTTAAGTCATGATCAGATTTCATCAAAATTGAGAACACATATGGTTGTATCTGTTGAAAGGCAACCTTGGGTCTCACAGCAACTTCTCAACTTAAATGAAGAGGAGTATTTTTTAGGATTTACCCAAATGAGAGCACTCTCAGAATCACTTCCAAATTCCTTTTCTGGATATTCCCCTTTCCCAATATTAAGATGAAACAACATCAATTAATGTTGCCACTAAGCGCTTATACTACTTATCTTGCTCTTCAAATAATCTGCAAGCACTAAATAATAGTATCATAGCAGTTAAGGTAAACCCAGCAGTGATCTTGATTCCAGTAGTTTCTAATCCTTTTTGCCACCAAAGACTTCTTTTGTTATTTCTATCTCTTGGACCCTATGTTTTGAAATGATAAACATGATTACCAACTATTGAGTCCTCATTGTGTGCCAGGCACTCTACTAAGCTATTTATGTTATCTCATTTAATTAAACCTTCTCAATGTCATGAGGTAAGTATTATAAATCCCATTTTTTAAAGATGAGAAAGGTCAAACTCAGGTCAGTTTATTTGCCCATATTGACACAGTGGATAAATCACAGAGGTCCTATTTGAATGCAGGTCTTACTCTGAACCTCATATGAAGCTATACCATCTCTTGAAAAAAATGTATACTAAAGAGATTACAGTGATTAAGCATTAACAGACTCCTTCTTGAAAAAAATTCTTGATTAGTGAAATACATACTACCAGAACTCAGGAACCAACACATCCAGTTAAAACTGGGTTTCCTCCTCTGTACCTTCAAATGAGTCTGGTGGCCAAGCTGGCCAATGGAAGGGTAAGAAGATTTCTACAGCATGGTTTGGGGGCTGTGGCACTGGACTTTACCAAGAAGCCAAGGAATGGAAGAAACACTGGATGAAACACCCAGTAGGATATTCCAACAGTTCAGTGGCAAAGGGAAGCTGCATTGGATGAGGCAGCCCAGTAATTATTTCGAACCAATGTCAAATTCTTTTCTGTAAACAATATTTAAAGATAATTCTCTTGCTCTGTATTTATTAAAATATTGTTGTATAAGGAATAAAATAGCACTCACACACGCACTCACACACACACACACAAAATAAAATAAAAAGCAAGAGAAAAGTCAGTGTTTCCACATAAAACTGATCACAAACTTGATTAAGTAGTCTTATTAAGCTTTGTGAAATACTGAGAAGAGCTCTGGGTTTGAGAAGCCAGAATGGGAATTATCATATCAGTTCTATTTCTCTGAAGAAATCAGCAATTATGGCCAGGGCCATTAGATGCCCCAGGTACAATGTTGGGTCAAGTCTTCTACCTCCAAAGGGCCCCAAGAACTATTCAGAATGATACATTGCTGTGTTTCCTAAGCTGTGGCTACATATTTCCTGAGGCCCCCATTTAGTAGCAGCAAATATATTCACCCAATCCAATAGCCAAGTTCCTAGGGCTTATATTGATGGGAATTCCAGCAAAGACACACTCTGGGCCTAGGCCACCATCATGGAGATTAGAGACGAAGGGGGCAGTTTAGCAGAGGAAGCATTATGGGAGATAGAGGAAATACGAGTTTTGGTCGAAGATAAATATGGACACTCTTGAACAGGGGAAATATAACCTAATTTAATTCAACAAGCTTAAAGGTAGCCTACTATGTCCCAAGCATTAAGCCTGAAGGTTGGAAAAAGACTTAGTATTTGCCTTTAGGAATCCCACACTCCGGCACTCTAGCAAGGAAAATAGACTAGTAGACAAGTCTACTTGGCAGAATGTAGAAAGGGCACAGATAAAGGCATAAGCAAAATACCACAGGGATAGAAGGGAGATATAAAAATTCCAAATAGAAGGATCTGGGAAGATTTTTTCTTGAACAGTTGGACTATAATTAATACCATGAAGGATGGGTGGAACTATGGAAGGGCTGATGAAATGGTTATTCATTTTAGGCAGAGGGTTCAGTTTGAGCGAAATCACAATATAAAAAATTGTCTGTAGGGAATACTTAATAGGAACCAGTACCCTCTATGATGGAAGGGAGCATAGAGTATACATTGTTGTGAGGTGTCTGTGTGTATATATGTCTGTACTGTGTTGTGGGTGATAAAAGGTAAGGCAGGAAGGACAATTAACAGCTAAATCATGGTAGATTAGGAATGCTAAAACTTTATTTTGTGGGCAATAGAGAGCCACTGATTTTTTTAAGTAATGAAGCCACATAATCTGGTTTGTGTTTTTTAGAGAAATCATTGCTAACAGTTTGGAGGACAGCCTTAAGTGGGAGAGACTTGTCAGACATCTTGTCTTGAAAAAAAGAAGCCTGTGGGAACAGTATCTGGGGATTAGACAGTAGCAAATATAATTAAAAAAAAAAACCTGACAAAGCTAAATATACACCAAACCAAAACTTGCTCAGTTTGCTACAAACCAGATGTACTAGGGGAGTCACCACAAACCACTTTCTTTTAAATAATTCATATTTAATGCTCATCAGTGATTTTCCAGAACATATCTTTGTTGTATTAGGTACATATTGTAAAAATGCACATAAAATAC
The DNA here is from genome assembly GCF_000327345.1 of Myotis davidii. NCBI lineage: Eukaryota > Metazoa > Chordata > Mammalia > Chiroptera > Vespertilionidae > Myotis > Myotis davidii. The sequence goes on along the minus strand of NW_006282600.1, from coordinate 423,822 downwards.
TTCTGACTTGCAGCTGATTATCAGTGAGAAACTTTTGGGTCAGCAAGATTTTCATGTTAAGTCCAAATATCTGTTTCTCTTTGTAATCAGTTTAACTATGCCCAGAGGGTAGGTCCAAGAATCTGTACTGATTACACACTCAAATCTGATTCTCATTTTGCCCTGATGTCCTCTGTGCTGCAGATTAGATAAACCTTTAACATAATTATCAGTCATTAAGGTCTGCAAGTTATGTTGAAAGTTTTTTCTGCTTTTTCTTTTGGGTAAAGTACTCAGTGTGGAACCCTTTACTATTATTCAGTCTCCTAGTGGATGGAGTTCCTCAGGAGGCTACACCAGACATACTGTGTCATTGGCAAGTCATTACCCACTCCTCTGGGACTCAGTCACCCCATCTGCTAAATAAGAGTGTTGGACTGGATTGACTCTAAATTTCCTTCTAGTTTTATTTCTCTCTTATTCCAAGGCTCTTAGGGGTCAGTGAGGGACACAATTTGCTGCAGTCTGCAATCATTTCTCTGTCCACAGCAGCCAAGATGGCTGCCCCCAGCAGAGCCTCCATCAACAAGTAGGTTCAATCAGTTGCTTCTCTTGGAATGTGAGTTTTTCTGGTGGTCATCATCAGTTACCAAATTTTGAATCCTCTTTCTTCTTTAGTTGTTCTAATATTGGATAAGGAACACCAGCAATAAATAAGTCCACGCTGGACTGTCATTATTTTCTTTAAACCCTGGCCTAATAACTTCCACTGAGGCCAGTACACGCAAAGCTTTTGAGGGGGAAGTGACTGGACCTGGGGTGCATCAAGCAGTCATGCACAAGCAGCCAAAGTAGATCTCTCAGCCAGTGAGATAAGCCTTTGCTTGGGCCCTTACAAAGCCAATGAGGTCTTAAGCATATAATAGGAAGCAAAGCTCATGGCATTAAGGAGGGAGATGCATTGCTCTAGGGCAGCGATTTTCAAATGGTGTGCCACAAGAGGCACATTGATGTGCCACAAGAATTTTTTAAACATGCAATACCCGACTATTTAGTCAGGGGCATGGACCTATTTTCTCTTAGATTGTCAAATAAAAAAATGACAACAGCCAACACAAAAATAGCCATCTGGTATGAATGAATCAAAATTATACCTATTTTTAAAATCAGATTGACAGAAAATATAGCTTTTGGTGGTGCCACAGAATTTTCGTAATTAGTTTATGTGTGCCACGAGATGAAAAAGGTTGAAAATCGCTGCTCCAAGGGCCTCACCCTCACCAGTAGGCAGACTTCATAGGGCAGTCTGAAAGAAGAGCTGCTATCAAAATGCCACGGGAGAGAATGCTGCTGTTGAGCCAGACATGGGGGTTTCTTTCTTGCCAAGCTTGCACCAGCAGATGGCTTCAATCTGGTCCCAATATAGCAACAGAGCAATACTACTATCCCTGTGTTTTGCATTTGCTGTGTACAGTTGGCCCCCAAGACATGAATATGCGAAACCCTCAGTACATTACTTGGCAGACCCCAGAGGCTGAAACTGAGGGAATCTCGGGAGAAATTATGTTCATTGCACTACTGCTCACTCTGCTGCCCATTCCCACAGAAGCCCTTGGTTCTGTCATTCACATATGAATCCCAAACAGATCTTGTTTTCCTTATCTTATCCTCAACACAATCCTCCTTCATGCCATACCAACGCCCCCTCCTATGTGAACTTTTAGGTGTGAAATGACTACCTGGATTTGAAAGCAGAAGAAAGTGACTTTGTGAATAACCCTTGGGTTTCTGAGAGTCTAGGTTTTCTTCTTCAGAAATCAGATGAGGAGGGAACTGGCACAGTTGTGGCTTCTGGTTTTTAAGTGGTCTAATGGGATTCCTTTTAGAATGGGCCCATTTCATTATGCACCTTTGTGATAAACAAGTGAGCTGCCAATCTTGCCTACTAAATGATCATAGATCCTGGGAATAATACAATGGCTGCTCCTGGAAGAGGGCTGGGGCTGTGAGATGCTCACTTCTTTGTTTATAGCTAATTTTAGCCTGCAAACATCCTCAGTTGCAACTATGGTATGTTGAAAGAATACAATGGCTTTTCCCATTAGTATAGCCATGACCTCTGTTATTATAGGCCTCTGCCTCTCAATCTGGGGTGTGTATATCTTCAGATTACACTACAGTGGGTTGTGAGTACATGAAGCCATGGCATA
>NW_006282600.1:418161-421571 GCF_000327345.1 Myotis davidii | reverse complement strand
GGGGGGGGGGGGGGGGGGGAAGCACACTATTTTACACTAAAACATGCAAGGCCTTAAGATAGAGTAGAAATGCACCATTTTCAAGCTCATTTAAGACTTCATAAAATATTTCAGGTTGATTAGGACTTTCAGATTTTTGAGAAAAGTTTCAATAGGGTGACTTGAGGAAAGAATAGGAGTTGATTTGGATTCACTGAATACTGATTAGTCTTTAGAGATATTTGAGACTGAGTGAAATGAAGCACTGTCACCTTACCTGTGTGTGAAATATTGTGGCTTTGCTATCAATGTCACATCACCTAACTAATCTGTAGAACCAAACTTTGTTAGAAGGTGCCTCCGCAGTTCTAACTCAAGATGGCTTTGGAAATGCTGTTTGCTGTTATTCTTGCTACATAAACAGCCTTTACTTTTAAAGTCAAGTTAAGTTAGGTCTTTTGGACACGTAAGCATTTAAGCTCTACCCTAGAATTGCAGACATAGATCCTCAATTGGGAATGAAGGATAAGGGCAATTTTGTGAAGGATTTTTATCCAAAGCTAAGTATTTTAAGGAAATTTTATACAACCTCTGGAAACTTACACTTAATTTTGTGATTCACAAAAATGATGTGAAGCTGAAACCACGTTAAAAAATTGATCAGGCCTAACTGGTTTGGCTCTATGGATAGAGCGTTGGCCTGCGGACTGGAGAGTCCCAGGTTAGATTCTGGTCAAGGGCATGTACTCCCCAGTAGCGAGTGTGCAGGAGGCAGCTGATCGATGTTTCTCTCTCATCAATGTTTCTAACTCTCTATCCCTCTCCTTACTCTCTGCAAAAAATCAATAAAAATATTTTAAAAAATTGATCAAAGAATACACTCTGTCCTCATTACTTTTAACAGAAATTTAGTAGTTTAGATTCACCAAGCTCTGTTTATAATATAAATTTCAGGCATGATGCAGTACAGAGGTATGTATACATCACTGGGATTTGAGGATGCAGAAGGAAAACACAAACTGTCACTTGTTGTAGCCAAATCCAATTGCTTTTGAGTGATCAGGAGAGTGAGGGAGTGGCCTTATAGTCCCTTGGAGCCCAAGCTCCAAGATGCTCAATGAAAAATTATTTGATAGAATTTGGGGTAGGGCTTTAGATATACTTGAATCGGAAAACCCAAAGTCTGGTAATCTTCAATTTTTAATCAGCCTTAGTAAATCTTACAAAAAGTGTATCTGAGACCTAAAATGCTTACAATGTCCTGGTAATGCCCCAAAGCAAGGGAAATTACTATTATAATAGTTAATAGGTTAAAATGGCTTACATTCTGAAAAATACTCAGCCTGGGTGTGAAAACATTGCAGGCCAGAAATCAACAGCAGGCAGGTATCCTCATGAATGATAGATGAAAAGCCTCCCTCAGTATCAACAGCATTTGGAGGAATTGAGGCTATTTTCTCCTCAGTTTACTTGGAAGAACACATTGTCATCCTGGCTCCAAACCCCTACCTCCCCATCTTCGGATCTAGACTATCAGTAATTCCCCATTCTCACATTCACACAGGCATCATCTCCTCTTTCCTTCAGCCTCTCTCCTTTTCCACTGCACCACAGTCTTCAATACCCCATAGATAAAATACTCACTGCTTCTCAATGGCCCACTGCTGTTCAGGAAGAATGTTCTATTGTGTGACAGCAGGAACAAGACAACACTCTTCCTAAATCACATGTCTCTCTTCCTCAAAATCTTCTGATGGTTCTCTACTGTATGTGAGATAAAGCCCTCATTCTTTAATATGGCATTCATGAGCTTCTGCATCTCATATTGTCTTCCTTTCCAGTTTCAACTGCCTATATATTTTCCCAAGTACCATATACTGTAGTCACACTATCCCATTTATCATTTGCTGAAAATGGCAAGTATTTTTGAAGTTCCCATATTTTTCTTCATGCTGTCCCTTCAGTGGCTTTACATCATTCTCTAACTACTGCAGGGCTCTCTCTCTCTCTCTCTCTCTCTCTCTCTCTCTCTCTCTCTCTCTTCATCTTACATGATACCTCTTCCAGGGAGCCTTCCCATCTCATCCACCCAAATTAATCACTTCTTTCTCTATTTATTGGATTGTACTTGTATTATACCACTAATTTAAGTTGAGTTAGTCATTGCTATTTTCCTCTCCTCAACACGACCATGAGCCTCATCAAAGTAAGAAATGAGTCTTATTCCTCTCTAGCTCAAACACAGTACAATACTTGGCTAGCACAAACATTTAAAAACATGTTTGTTGAATGAATGAATGAATGAATGAATGAATCAATGGCTACATGAATAAACACATATCCCCAGTCTACTGAGAGTGTGTAGGTGAAGGGCTACCTCCTTAGTGGAAACACTTCCCAAGGAGTCTATTCTCATTACCTGATGATTTCCTTAGGAGAAGGAGTCCTGCTGAGCTATGAGGAAGACAAGGCAAAGAAAGGACAATGGAGGAGGCTCTGGAAGTAAATGGCATGGCTCAAATCCTTGCCTCTAGATTCCAAAGCCTTTCTGACAATAGCAAGTTCTCATTACCCACAGCATCCGTTCACAACAGTGTGAATAGAATCTACAAAGATTATTTTCTTTTTCTCTTTTGCTGCCTGGAACATGATGCCTTGCTATGTAAGCAGCTGACACATGCTTGCATTCTGTGTGCCATGCTGGACAGAAAATAGGTTTTCTGGTGAGCAGGTTCCATTTATTTTTCTCTTCGTACCTTCATGACTGGGTTCCCATACTTTTGACCCTTGCCTTTGCTTCACAATCTACCTATCTCTGGGACACACCTTGCCCTTTCCATCTTCACTCATTCCCAAGAGCAGGAGCTGCTAGTGATTGAAATTTCAGTGCCTGCTTCTGTGACATCAAAATATAGCTTCATTAATGAAGTCCTTTGCTTGGCTATAATACTACAAAGCATTAAGACTTCAGTCCTGGCAGTACAGTAAAACATACCAGCACCCTATTCCCCTAATAGAGGTCCGTGGGATGACTGCCAGGAAAATACAATTATGTGCTGGCATAGGAATAAATACAATTCCTTAACCTAAAAGTTCTGTGTTTTCATCCCCCCCCTTTTCCACTTCTCTACTCACTTCATTTTCTCTTTCCATTGCTCTTTAAACTCATGTCCTATGTCCAATTATTCTCTTCTGTCCAGTCATTGCTCTACTAAACATTCTCTCCTGTTTCCACAATGTTCTTTTCCATATCCTTAGGCAAAGGATAAGGTTGGAATCCTCCGATAGATTTTGAATCTTATAAATGCTTTTCTATTCCTTCCCACTTTGATGTAAACCTCTAACCTGGCTTTCATTTATTTTAGAAAAGGTTATAATATCTCCTTCCTTTAGCTTCCACCCTTATTGTTTTATTCCCTTAGTTTACCTTT
>NW_006282600.1:414486-418030 GCF_000327345.1 Myotis davidii | reverse complement strand
CTTTCAGTTTTTTCTTGCCCCATAACCATGCCATGTTAATTACTGCTGTTTGATTGTCTTGTCTTTCTCCTAGGGGGAAATTATTTAGACTTAAATAAAAAATTTAAACTTTCTAACACTTAGTGCAACCAGAAAATTATGTAGGCTGCCTCTGGGCAGTGAGATCTATCTCCAGAGGTGGTCCATGACAGTTTGGGCAGCCATTTGGTAGAGATATTGGTGAAGAGATTCAAACATAGAATAAAGGTGAAGGTAAATAACTTCTGATGACCCTTCCAACCCTGAATTCTAGAATTTCATTCAAGTTTTTAGAGGTCTCATAGCAGGTATGAAGGGTGAAGTGACCTTTGCATTCGTACCTTTTGACACAGACACTGTCTGGAGGGGAATCTAAAGGACTGCTTTGGATCTTCTCTCAAAGAAAGGGATCAGTGATTTTTGTGAATCACAACTAGCTTAGAGAGGAGGGCTTTAAGTTTGCCAAGGAGTTATCTACCAAGACATAATTTAAAGGGAGTCACTACTGACCTGCCTAAGGTGGGGAGAAAGAACCACATAATCTTTCTAGCTTGCTAAACTGGGGCTAGGTCTCAAAAAATCATGTGAATGTTATCAGGTAGTATAAAATTATATATATGGTCATGTGAGGGCACTGCCTATATAGAAGGTGGAGCAACCAAGTCAGGAATTGTTTACATAGAATTTTTACCTACTAATGAGCAAGGATTAACAGTAATCCACAGGTCATAGGTATCTTTTTTATTCTTCTTAAAAATATTTTTTATTAATCTCAAAGAGGAAGGGAGAGGGAGAGAGAGATGAGAGAGAATCATAGATCGGCTGCCTTCTGCACACCCTACTCTGGGGATGGAGCCTGCAACCAGGGCATGTGCCCTGACTGGAAATTGAACCGTGACCTCCTGGTTCATAAGTCGACACTCAACTACTAAGCCACACCAGCCTGGAGGTCATAGACATCTTGCTCATATGGTATCACTCAGGATCCAAGGGAATAAAATTCATCAGATAGAGAAAATTCATTTTGGGTATGCAATTAGGACATAACTTGGAAGGAACCAAGGAGAAGGTAACTGAAGAGAAAGAGCTGAATGACCTTCATACAAATAGCTCTGTGAGCACTAGAACAAGTCCAAAGGGAGGTAAGAAAAGGTCAAAAGATGCCAAATGGCCAAAAACCATGGTTCTAAAGATATAAAAGGGGAAAAGGAAAATTCTACTATAAAAGGTGGCAGCCAGACGGTCAGATTAGTAATGAAAGGTATAAAAACCAGCCAGAAGATATTGAACCAAAATAAAAAGAAGATGCTATTGGTAAAAAATGAACACTTTAAGTATGGTCAAGGGTCGCTCTGGTTTCTTATAACTAAGAAGGGGCATGAGTTTTCCATATTGTTCTACCTGTCTACAGAGTACATCAAATATACTCATTAAACAAGACAAATACATCTATCTTATTATTGGTCAAGTCAAAATAAGAAGGGAAATGGCCAAGAAGAACAAGGCATTATACTATAAGTATAATAGAGGTAACAGAAAACAAATGATGAGATTTTAGAGTGAAAAGACTTTGAAGGGCCAATAAAGAAGCTATGTTTCAATACATTAAAATGTAATCATTAACAGCAAAAAAAAAAAAAAAAAAGAAAGATAAAATCTGGGACCTTATAGCCTGGCAACCTAAACTTCTGGATATATAAGCTAAATAAATAAATAAAATAAATACACTAACCATTTTGCAATTAATAAAAGGAAGGCAGGGAATAGGAGTGATCATACTAATTGCGTGATGAAAAACAAATCAAACATATAAAGTAGTTTTTGGTATTGCAAGAGAGTGAGGGAGGATCAAGATGTGGCACCAGTAATCCCATGTGCTTCTTGTCACTTTACTTCATGGGGCTTTTCAGAAACATTAAAAAGAAAGGTTAGACTGGAAAGTTCCCCTTGCTCCAAGCTAAATCCCAAATGGATTCTTTTTTCTTTAAACAACTTTATTGAGGTAGAATTTAAATACCATAAAATTCATCCATTTCAAGCAAATTTCAAATGTACAATGCAATAATTTAATGAGGTGTGTAACCATAATCAATTTTAGAACATTTTCATCCGCTCAATACCCAATAAGATCCTTCATACCAGTTTATATGTATTCTTTCTTTTTCATCTAGCTCTCTGCAGCTTCCAATACTGTTGGCCATTCTCTGCCTTGTAACTTGGTGTCCCCCTTACTTTCCTCCACAGCTTCCTCCTGGGTCCCTCTTCTGCCTCATAGAAATTTCATTTGCAGGCTGTTTTTCTTAAATTCTATTTCCTTTGCAAGCTACTTTCCTTTCTCTTGGCCCTCTGCTCTTCTCACTTTACAAGTTTTGAATGCTGTCATCTCTGCCCGTAGTTTTATCTATCACCGAGGATTTCTCAACTTACTGAAAAATAAATGCCTCTACCTAGCCATATAATTTTCCAAGCGAGAAACCTGCAAATCACCTTATATTCTTCCTCCTTTTTTATGCTTCAGGCCTAATTAATTATTGCATCCCGTAAATTGTTTCCTTAATATTTTGTGAATTCTCCTTCCCATTGCCATTGCTTGCTATTGCTACTAGTTAGATTATGTTCTCATCATCTCTCACCTGGAGGACTGTGGCAGCCAGCTGTCTTATCCTCCAGCAAAACATCCTCCACATTTATTTTCTATGCATATTCCTATGATATGCATAAAAATATTTGCATGTTAATACAAGTAGAACTGCCTCATCCCTTTTAATCTTCTCAAGAAATACCATAGCATGAATATAACACATTTAGCCATTTCCCCTTTGATTGTAATTTAGTTTGTTTCTAATTTCCCCTGGCAAAACAATGCTGTGGTGAATATCCTCTGACATACACTTCTACATTTATATGGTGTATTTCTATATTTGCCTAGAATAAACCTGGCATGTAAGAATGAAGGCTGCATGGGAAGTAAATTGCAGGACAGTAGGACAAAAGTTGGGAAAGACTAGTTGGAAAAGATTGGGAGAGAAAGGAGATATTTTCTTTAAATGATGATCTAGTCCAGCCGTGGGCAAACTACGGCCCGAGGGCCGGATCCGGCCTGTTTGAAATGAAAAAAACTATTGAAAAAAAAGACCGTACCCTTTTATGTAATGATGTTTACTTTGAATTTATATTAGTTCACACAAACACTCCATCCATGCTTTTGTTCTGGCCCTCAGGTCCAGTTTAAGAACCCATTGTGGCCCTCGAGTCAAAAAGTTTGCCCACTCTTGCTCTAGCACATTGGCTGGGTGTCTCAGTTGGTGGAATGTCATTCCCATGCACCAAAATGCCCCTGGTTTGATTCCCGGCCAGGGCACATGCCTAGGTTGTTTGTTCAGTCTCCAGTCAGGTGCATATGTTTCTCTCTTGCATCTCTCTCTCTCTCTCTCTCTCTCTCTCTCTCTCTCTCTCTCTCTCTCTCTCATTCTCGGTGAAGATTTAAAAAATGTATGAAAATAGTTTTGGTGAAAAAGAAATGGAA
>NW_006282600.1:410568-414249 GCF_000327345.1 Myotis davidii | reverse complement strand
AGGTCAGGAGTCCATGAGTACACGGACAGAGGCTCGATCTCACCAATAATGAAAGAAAGACACATTTAGACAAAGCCGAGGTGCCATTTTCTACCCATCAGCTTGGCAAAACTAACAATGCGGGAAGAACGCATTTGTAGGTGTGGTGGAGGAACGATTGGTGGGACAATTTTGGAAGATAATGTGGCAAAATCCATTAAAATTGGAGATTACCATAGTCTCTGGCAAGACTTTTAAGATGAAGATTCTTGTACCCTTCAAATATACTCTCAAAATCTATGAAAGATGTGTGTGTGTGTGTGTGTGTGTGCATGCCACACACACACACACACACACACACACGGACTTTTTAGAAAAAAAGGAAAAAAAGAAATCAGTATTACACTAAACTACAGAAAATGGATTGTGGAGCACATCCTAGTATATAACTTGTCACTATGGTCTGGTTGTACCCATTTTATTATTGTTTTTAATTTTTATTTTCACAATTTTATTTTGGAGGATGTTGAGGATACTTATCAGAGAAGAGAATCTGAATCAGTAAGAGGGTGAAAAATAAGTCTTTTGAGAAAGCGCTAAAGGAAATACAATTGTCAGGTGACCCTTGATTCACTTCTAAAATGGTGACATTTGGTCCTGAGACCCACTTGACCTAGGATTTTTAATGCCAGTAATAAGTTCATAGCTCAGCCTGCAAATCCACAACTGCATAAGCCCCAAACAACAATGTAAAGTGAAAATCAAAATGAGCAAACTGTAATTAGGTATGCAATTACACCAGAGAAAGCAATTTACTAATGGAATTACCACGATTAAAGATGCATTCTCCTTAAACAGAGATTGTTTTCTTTGATTGATTTGTCCCAATCAGTACTCCCTATGTCATTCAGAATACCAGTCAGACAGCAATTTCTGTTGTCTTTTTAATTTTTCTGCCAAGAGTTTAGAAGAAGTAAGTTGAGCTTCTCCAGTCTCTATAATTTCCTCACAAATGGCAGGAGTATTAACAGAGGGCTATAGAGACAGATTACAGCTTAGGTCACCCAGGGGAGAAATCTGAAGCCCCCCTTTGACTAACAAGAAGGTAAGTAATCCTCAAATCTTTTTTTCCTTAGTATTAAGCCTAAAACCAAGTTTGGGGGGGGGGGCCCTCCTTTTCAACTTGATTTTTTTTGTTTGTTTCACCTTTCTCATGCCCCAGCCAGCCAGTCAGGCAGGCGGGCAGCAGTTAGAGGTTGTGGGGCCCTGATAACAGACATAGGCAGCATTCTTCACTTAAGGGTTTCTTTCACCCTACCTTCTTGACCTCACACTACTTTTTCCTTTTCTCTAGAGCTTCGTTCCCTAAAACCTCTTTTAAACCTTGTCATTTCCAGAGTACTTCTTTTTGGGGGAAAAGGGTTAAAATATATCAAATTATGGGTCCTTATCTTTGGTATCATTACCTGAGTCCTTCTGAAACATTTTGGTTTAATGTATTATCATGAATAACGCCTTAAATTAGATGAATGGTGGATGTGGTAGCCCAAGATGAATGGAAGGGTTTATGTGAAGTATGGTTGGTACAATGCAATTACTTAAACAGTTTGAGTACTGGCAATATTTATTAATGTATAGCAAGCCCTCACTTAAAATTGTTGATAGGTTCTGTGACTTTAAGTGAAATGATATATAACGAAACCAATTTTACTATATGTTAATTGATATAAACAATCATTAAATTCCTATGCCATTCTCAATGTTATAAGGAAACCACATTGAAGAAAATGATATTATTTGAGGAACTGCTGTATTGGGAATCAGGCAGGCCAGGCACTGCTGCTATAGGGTAAGACATGAAGCAGACCCTCAAGGAGCTCTCTATCTAGCAGGAGATTGACACATGGTATAAAAATGAACGTGAATTTGGGCATCTATTGTTTGCTAGAAATTGGCCTCGAGGAGCTCTCTATCCTGTTAAGATGAGGTGAGTATAAAAATAACTGTTTCCAAGTTAGAATGTGCTAAGTGCCACAAGAGAGGCATGAACCAAGTGTGGGAATTCTGAGCAAAGGCAGATCCTGTTGAGGGTTCTGAAAAGGGAAACCTGGGAAAGTCTGAACCATAGACATCTACTGCTCTGCCCTTACGCAGAGAATACTTTCTTTTCTTTTCTTTTTTTAGAAAATTTTTAAATATATTTTTATTGATTTCAGAGAGGAAGGGAAAGGGAAGAGAGATAAAAACATCAGTGATGAGAGAGGGTCATTGCTTGGCTGCCTCCTGCACACCCCCCACTGGGGATCGAATCTGCAACCCTGGCATGCATCCTTGACCAGAATCGAACCCGGGACCCTTCAGTCCTCAAACCAGTTAGGGCATGAGTTGTAATCTTTATGTGCTTCACAAGCAAGTTACTTAAGTTATTTGAGAAAACCATGAATGTTAGACTTTTCTCTGGAGAAAAACTGCTCTGGAACCTAAGCAAAGCTCTCATGCTTTCACATTACCTTCACCCCCCTTTTTATGTTACCTCCCCCCTCTCTCAATATATATATAGCCTAATATGCAAATTGTCCCCTCAACCAGGAGTTTGACCACTCGCTATGACGTGCACTGACCACCAGGGGGCAGCACAGAACACGGTGGGCATTGGTGGCGCTTGGCAGCAGGTGGCAGTGGAGGTACTGCTGGCCTCGATGGGCCCCGATGAGAGCAGGACCACAGTGGGATGGTGGAGCAGGTGAGCAGGTGAGCAGGCGGTGCCAGGCCAAGGCAGGTGCAAGCAGAGCACAATTGCCTTGCCAATCACCCCACAGACAGTGACCAGCGGCAGTGGTGGGGGGCAGGCCCACAGTGTCCGCCATGCTCACCGCACCTACATGTGGGGACTCAGGTGCTGTGACTGAGGCAGAGGGGAGCGTGCAAGGGCCTGGGGGCCCAGGTGCTGCCCAGGGCCCAGAGGTCAGTTGGGACCTGCCCTTCCACGCCAGACGTTCATGCTTTGATCGCTGGCCAGGCCTAGGGACTGCACCTGTGCACGAATTTTGTGCACTGGGTCTCTAGTATATATGTATATGTATATGTATATGTATCTCATCTTAATTGTTTGATGATCCAAGCTGTTCAGGGAAGAATCGTGTGCTTTTGTCTTCTTCACTGACAGGAAACCCAAGTCACAGGGCCAGATGTGCAGAAGGCATGGATTACTGGCTATGCCTTATCACCTGCAGGTTTGCTATCACTGTACTCAGAGAGATTTCCAATGCGCTGCCTCACTGGTGTTCAGTGTACCTGAGCACAGGCACAGTGGGGTGTAAGTGCTCTTCAAATGAAACCCTAAACCCTTTCAAACACTTGGCAATCTACTTTCTCAAGTTGGCGAGGCTCTGAAGATTTCCCTCTGTACATTTTTCCAGCATGATGTGAGATGCCAGTCTAGTTGAGAGAGATTTGGAGAATTTCTTTTAAATGTAGTCTCATTGAAAAAGGAGGGCTTTCCCCGCTGGAATTTTTGCCATTAACTATCTGTCAGTTTATTTGCACATTTTATAAACTGAAGAACAAACATATTCCCACTTAAAGATAAAGGAATTTGGATAGGTTATCTTGCCAGTCCTGATTATTGAAATGAAGACAATTAAAAGTCAGAGATAATGAAAGAGGTCAGATAAGATGAGATAAGGGAGTGACAAATCCCAT
>NW_006282600.1:407330-410529 GCF_000327345.1 Myotis davidii | reverse complement strand
TCCTGCTTAAAGAAAGAAAAATGAATTTAATTCAACCATGTAGGACATACCTCATGAAGAAGTAAAGACATGTACCACTTTCCAAAGAGTTTCATACTGAGAGGTACAACTGTGCTAGCAATGATTGCCCTCCAAATTCCCTTCCCTCACTACCTTCCTCCCATTGCCTATTTTATTTTAAAAAAATATGTTTTTATTTATTTTTAGAGAGAGAAAGGGAAAGGTATGGGAACATCAACTGTCTGCCTCCTGCATGCCCCCAACTAGGGATTAAGCTCACAACCCAGGCATGTGCCCTGATTGGGAATTGAACCCGTGAACCCTTGGTTCATGGGTTGATTTTCAACCACTGAGATACCCCGGCTGGGCCCATTGCCTATTTTAAAATATCAACTCACCTTAGGTGAGAAGCACATTGGTACTGTTATTATGGGAAGGTTTCAGCTAGTAGATTGGTAAATAGAGACTATCAGCTTGAATTACTGAAATTAGCAAGGCTAATGCAATGTCACTATTCAAAACAGTGCCAATTTGGAATTTCTTAATGGCCTCAGGAGAGGGAGTCTTTATATATCCTACAATCTCTCTTCATTCTTACCTAAATTCCTTCTCATAGATGTCATGAATGGCCCATTTTGTAGCCAATACAAACTTTGTCCAGTAAAATAATGTAGGGAACTCAGAATGAAAAGAGATTAGCTGTTCCTGGCTCTGTTATTTTAAAGCAGAAATAACTTTGGCTTCTACTGATTCATAGACAAAGCATGAAATACAAAGCATGCTCAACTCTAGATGCAGCATGAAAAGGACCTTAAAATATGCCCAAGAGCAAGTAAAGGACTTATTAAAGGGAAGAAAAGAGGCACTTTTCACACACTCCCAAACTCTTTAGTCCTATCATATCAGTAATCTTGCTTAAGAATTTCATTTTCTTTACATTTCTTCTTCCTTTAAATATCCTCAGGACTCACAGGGCATCAAATATTGAAGTCCGTAAGACATTAATTTATTTATGTTAATTACGAGGGAAGGCATGTAAAGTGCACAATGGATAAAATTTGGAGCACTTGCAATGATTTCAATAGGGATTAAAAATCAGTTCTGTAGCTTTGATGGAACACCTGATAATTTATCATCAAGTTTCCTTTGGGAAGGAAACTTCAAGTGTCTTCTATTGAAGATACTTGTGCATTTACCGTTAGGAGATTTATTTTATATTTGATAACACAGTGTGAACTGCAGCATTTGGGTGATTATGAAAACATTTATAAAATAATAATATGAAAAGCTTTCAAGCCACAGTACATAAAGCATATAGCTCTAAAATATACACATGCACACTAACTTTATGGGAACTCAAAAGAATAAAAATAGTGCCTGAAATACTTTGGGGCATCTTGGAATATTTGTGTGAAATAAAAAAGGTGAAAGAGTCATGAGAATTTTCCAAGCAGCATGAAAGAAGGCAGCCTGGTGCAATAATGTTTCCCCCAGAGGTAGTAGGTTCTAGTCTTGATTTTTCCCAAGATTAAAAATAAATGACTTAGTGTCTGTGCCTCAGTCTTCATCTTAAAGATAGTTAATGTAGTAAAGTAGGGCTTAGATGGAATTTGAATAGGCAGGTCAATTTTGATTAGATGCTAGTCTGTTTCCACAGGATTAGTTAGAAGTGGGGATCACTGCCATGCGGCCATGGTGAGAATGTTAGGATCTGGAAGGGCAGTGTTAGAGACTGAGTATCCCAGGCTCCTAAGCTTCTCTGAGGTCCATCACTTACTGGATATGTGACCGCATCCTTTAAATCTGAGCTTTTACTTGCAAATTGGGGATGATACTACTGCCTTCACAGGATGGTAGATAAAATTAAGTGAGACGATACCTATGTTCCAGTTCCTGGACCAAAGAAAGGGAAATGTTCAGGAATAGGGAGAAAGAAAATGGACATGTAAAACATGTTTCTGTCACTGAATAGATGTAGGGGAGAATTATGCAAGGCTGAGTTTGGGTATATTTAAACTTTGTTTAGAAACCAGTAAATAAAGCTGGGATACAAGATTCTAAAGCACTTGGGGAGGAGGGAAGTCAAGCTGGCTATCTAATGCTATGGAAACAATACAAAAAAAGTTGTTTTGTTGAATTCAAGTTACTTTTTTTTAGAAAGTCAGTCCCTCTGATTTGTATCGAGATAGTTAGATTGAGATTGAATACGCAGTTAGTTGTACATAGCAGTAAACACATTAGAAATAATTCAATTTACAAATTCTGCTCAAATAAGAAAATAAAGAGACCACTACATATAATATTTAAAAGATATAAAATGTTTTCTTATATAAAGTTTCAGCAATTATTTTGAAATGCCAGGTCCTAGATTTTCAGATACAAATCAAGCTTTATTACTGATGAAAATCAACAAGCTAGCACATCAGGCATTTTTGAAATAATAAAGTTCAAAGACTTGCTTATGCCTTTTGAGGCAGTTCAATCTACTTGGTTCTTTATTTTCTGATGAGGTTTCCCTAAATTTTCTTTCTCCATATTCAGGACACAGGGCCCAGGCATCAGTGAATATTTTATTTAGCCAGGCTCAACCTTACTTCCTATTTCCACTGTTCATACCCTGACTATTTATAAAGATGGGGTGTTCCTCTGCCCTCTGACATGGTAGGGTGGGGCTCAACCATTTCATCAGGTTTCGTGCCACACTCTTAGGCTGCTTCTAGAAGTGCACTAGAGCGGAGTGTGCTGGAGAGGTTAGGCCAACTCCAAATTATGAATTTATAACCTAGTATAGGAGTTAAGGATCTTAGAGAACCTAGGATCAAGCCTGGGATTTTGGCCCACCCTAGAATGACCTGCCATTGTTAATTTGGTTTGGACCCACTTATCAACCTTTAACTCTGCTACCAGTTCATCAGCTTCTTAAGAGAGATAAATCACAGAAGTGATAGGGATCTGTAGCCACCAAGAAATCTGACAGCCCCATGATTGTTTTACTTCTACCTGGGACAAAATTGAAAAGAAAACGAGTGTATATTTGTTCCCTTCTTAATTACATTTTCATTGTAGTCCTTCCTTATCCTCTCAGAAATTTGTTGAGTTCATGCTGTCTTATAGCTGAGCTGGGCAACCTTCTTGGGCTGGTACTGCTCAATCAGTACCCAATCCTCTCAACATGTCTCTCTCACTCATCTTCTATATA
>NW_006282600.1:395659-407078 GCF_000327345.1 Myotis davidii | reverse complement strand
AGTAGTATGGTAAGTGAAATAAACCATTCAGAGAAAGACAAGTACCACATGATCTCACTCATATGTGGAATCTAAAGACCAAAATAAACTGATGAACAAAATACATCCAGAGATATAGAAACATGGAATAGACTTTGAATCTCAGAGGGAAGGCAGGGGTGGGTAGGAAGTAACCAGAGAACTTACCTATATATATAAAAGGCTAAGTGACCGACTGTATGTCCGTCCGACTGGCCAACTAACCAGCTGGTACATATGACACGCACTGTCAATTTAAAAATAAACATTGACTCACACATGTGCCATACATATAAAGCTCTTGCCGGTGCCAATCGCACGTGTGTGTTTTGATCTGTCATTGTCAATTGTGAATTTGGTTGTTTTTGTTGACATTCTGAAGCTGAAAGAAAGTGGTGGTGTCGACAGAACATGTCTGAAGACCAACTATTGGCACAATGTACCTCTGACACTTCATTTCTGACACTTCTATTTTAGAGAAAGGGCGAATAGTGATATTAAAGTATTTGTTCTAATTAATTTCCTTTCAATGTGCACGAATCTGTGCACTGGGCCACTATTCAAAATACATTTCTGCAGGGCCCTGCATTTTGTTTAAGTGGTGATAGACGGTCATGAGAAAGAGAAAATCTCATTTCCAGTGATTTATACGTGTACAGCCTAGAAGTACAAAAACGGTTTTAAAAAGGAGGCAGTGTAGTGTAGTGGTAAAATTCCTGGATGGGGAATCAGAAAACAGAGCTGTCAGTATTGGCTCTACTATATAACAACTCCGATTTTGGGAAAGTTATAAAATGTCTCTGAGCCATAGTTTCCTCACCTATGAAGCAGGGTTGCTGTGAGGAGATGTGAAAGCATTTAGCGTAGTGTCTGGAGTAGAGTAGGTGCCCAATAAATGTAAGCATTCCATGAAAAGGTAAACAGGAATGGGAGATCCCTGATCCCACTGGGCCCTCAAAATGTAAAAGGCCTTTCAAGGTCTAATGTACGGCATGCCAAAGTGCCAAAGCTTATAGGGAACTTTAATTCTTGTATACATTTTACTCCCACTAAAGTAACAATTTACAAATTCTTTTTCCTCTCAAGGATTCTTTTGGCAGAACTAATACAAATATGTTAGTAACACAAACCACAAGAAGAATGAAAGATGAACAATCAATATAACCACTATAAAAATATCAGGCAGATGCTCTTCTTTCAACTGGTTCAAAGTTGCTAAGTTTTCATGCTGGTGTCTCCTTTTTAAACAAATATGTTGCTGCAGATGGTTTATATCCTTTCCATTAAACTGTTAGATTTCATATGTATGGGAGTTGCTAGGCAAAGATGCAGAAACTATCACATCTTTAATACCCCAGTATAGTACAATCGGGCTTTTCCACCAACCACTGCTCCATGTTCTTCCCAGCTTCACCGCATGTTCCACTCCTGACCCCACAGTAGCCTTGCAGGAATGAATAAAAGCACACCTTGGGAGCAGTTACCACATCCTCACTACTCTTCACTTTTGTATCTTTCTTCCCCTTGAGATCAGGAACTGTTATAGGTAGCCTCTTTATTCTCATTGTACCTAACACTGCTAGCCATAAAAAAAGGTGCTCAGTCAAAATTTGTGAGTTGAGTTGAAATAATTGGCTAAATTGAATTATATCTATGACCACATTCTCTTCATTCCTCATGCCTTCCCAAGTTAGTGGAGATGAGGGAAGTTTCCTGTGCTACCTATAGGGTCTCTCTACTTATACTATCTGTATACAATTAACCAGGAAACTTTGAAGGTCACTATTTTTTAAATCCTCACTCCAGATCATTGATGGGCTGCCTTCTGCACACCCCCTACTGGGGATTGAGCCTGCAACCTGGGTATGTGCTCTGACCAAGAATCAGGGCTGAAATGTTTCTGTGCACAGGACAATACTCCAATCAACTGAACCACACTGGCCAGGGCTGAAGGTCACTATTAAAAATGATTAAGTGCTCTGCTCTCAAGAGACTTTTGTAACTAAGTAGTCCTTAATAGATTTATGCTTTTTGGTAGAACTGAGCCATGAAATAATTTGAAGTAAGAGGAAGAGAATTCCTGGGATGCCATAGAGAAGAATAGGCAGAGTTTGAGGAAGAGACAGGCCTGAATGCAAATCCAAGCTCTGCCTCTTGCCAGCAGTTAAGACTTTAAGTCACTTCACTTCTTCTAGTTCCAGTTTTGTCATCTCTAAAGTGAGCATTAATACCACGAGGCTGCTGAGAGCTTTCAATGAGAGCATTTATGTAAAGTTCCTCACAAAAGGCTTAGAATTTAGTGGGATCTCAATAAATATTTATTCATCAAAAGTAGAAGTATTACTTTAATTGTTCCATATGAAGTTGTCAGGCTCAGAACTGGACAATTGAGCTTTACAGGTGGGGCTTGCCAGACTCCATCATGAATACCACCCACTCCCTGACCCAATGTGTGCTGTTAACCTGATGGATCCCTCCAAAGGTGGTCATCTGATTGGGTGACACGGTGTCTTCTAGTAAGACGGGTGGACCATTTGTCTAAAGTGCAGGTGCAGGGGGAGGGAATGATAGATTCAGGTGTGCTGCTCAAGAACTATCATCTAGCTCTAGACACTAGCAGAATAGTCCTCCTCTGGAGAGGACAGTGAGGCCTGACCTATATGCAGGCTCTTCTGTTCATAGCACAGGACACTAGGATTTCTTTTGGCTTTTCAATTTTTAATAAAAAAAGACTCTGTCTACAATGGTGGTGATATGGAAGTTCAAACATGTACTGGCACCACTACTTGCTTCCCTGCCCTTCTAACGTATTTAGCTGTATTGCAGCTAAGCCTGGGAAGCCTACTGAAACCATATGGAGTATCAAATCTAATATAAGACATACATGTAGAGCTGCAGGTGTCTGATACAAAAACACTATAATCACCAACTGGTTTGTGTTGGAATAAGGTGAGCAGACTCTATGCCAAAACATAGTCTCAGAACTCTTCCTCCTACAGAGAGCCTTATCTGCTCAGCTTAACCTCACTTCTCACCAACAGATACATAGAGCCCAAGGAGGCTACTATTGCGGTACCCTGTGATCTAGCTCAAGCCTGGCTTCTAGGCCAGAGAAAGAGATTTGTTTAAAGTGATGAACAATTAACAAACACAAAAGCCTTAAACTCTATCCAGATGTCAGTAGCTCCCAAAAGGAAACAGGGAAGATAGAATAAAATTAAAAAGGAAATTTTCTCTTTTCCTTTGACTTCCTTTCCAGCATTAGTGACTCCCAAACAAGAACTGTCTCAAGAGCCATAAAGGCAGAGGAAAGGCTGGTAAGTATTTCTTCAACATTTCTCCTGCACTGATGCCAGCAGGAAACTGTAAGAAAGGCATACTTGTTTCAGGCAAGTATTTTCTATTTAAACAAATACTACTTGAGTGATTCTGTATACCAGGCTATAGATTGAAAGCTAAGTTTCTCAGGTCAACCCTGTCTCTTCCCCCATCCTAGTGTGCTCATAAGTGAGGAAGATGGGTAAATAAGTATGGCACAGTGTTGCATATCCACTATTTCTCACCCACTGGACCCTTACTATGACTCTACAAAAGAAAACCACACAGTTTAAATACCCAGAACACTTAAAAAATGTAGTGATTGAGGGTGGTAGGGGGAATGGGTGAAGTGGAGGAGGTTATAAGGGCGATAAATGTTTATGGATGGAGACTTAACTAGGGGTAGTGAATACACAATATAGTGCACAGATCATGTGCTGTAGAATTGTGCACCTGAAACCTGTATAATTGTGTTAACCAATGTCACCCCAATAAATTCAATAAAAAGGAAAAAAATATGCCAAATTTACGGATGTGGTCGAATTACACCCACTGAGAAGCGTCCTCCAAATCTGAGACTACAATAAAGAATTTTGCTTATGAAGAACCAAACACATATGCTCTTAGGCCAGTGGTTCTCAACCTGTGGGTCGTGACCCCATTGGCGGTCAAACGACCCTTTCACAGGGGTCGCCTAAGACCATGCTGCATATCAGATATTTACATTATGATTCATAACAGTAGCAACATTACAGTTATGAAGTAGCAACGAAAATAATTTTATGGTTGGGGGTCACCACAACATGAGGAACTGCATTTAAAGGGCCAGAAGGTTGAGAACCACTGTCTTAGGCAGTCAAGCCAATAGTCCACAGCAGAGTCCTTCCAGATGGTTGCTTTTCTTCTATTTGAGTTCCCTGATTTCTGTTTGGATCTATCCTTGACTTTATCTCCTGAAACTGTGGTCAAAAGTCATTGACCAGTGTCTCTGACACTGAAGATTTTTTTCCCCTTCACCTTAGGAATACTTTTCTTTCTGAAATATAGTAAAGCAGTTTAATTGAAAAATCAACTTGGAATTCTAATTACTCCATGTATCTGCCAAAACAGAATTTCAGAGAGGCCCAAATCCAACAAATAAAAACTAGAGCCCATTTACAACCCATGTTTTCCTCTTGACTTTACCAGAGGGTGCAGTTTAGGTGAAACCAAAGCATTTCTCATTTATTTACACATCAAAGAGAGTGCACAGAAGAGAGAGAGAGAGAGAGAGAGAGAGAGAGAGAGAGAGAGAGACTCAGAAATCATGATCCCAGTTCCTAGAAATTGGGGACAAGAGGTGCCTTTCCTCATAAGAGAGTTCACTACTGTGAATATTGTTCATCCTCATTACTGTCAATAGAAATTTTAATTGAAGTAAAGATGTAGCTTAAATTATAATGCCCTTGAAGCATCATTCCAAAGATTACTCTTCATGCAGAAAGATGTTATATTTTTCTGAGCAAACTAACATTTGGTAATTAAATGTTATATTTCAAACCACTCAGTGCTGAATGAATGTTGGTATGTATACATTTTATGCTTAAATGTGAGACACGTGTGGCTATAAACATCTACCCATGTGGTGTCCTATTAGATACAGATAGTAAGCTCTTAAGAGCCGTCTCCTTATTGCATAATGAGTATTAGCAGATGGAAGTTATTTCTGGATTACATAAATGTTGGTTATGCTAGAAACATCAGCTTTAACACATTTGTATCAAAAAATAACATTTAAAACAGATATATTAACAAATATAATATGAAATGGACACATCTGTGGATGATTCATTCTAAGTCGAGTAAAAGAATTTTCTTAAAAGCATCCATTTTCCCAGATCCTTGTAGAATTGGGCCTTGTTAAGCTTGGGTTTCTGTGTTTTCTCAGCCTGAGATTCACTGCCTTCACTAGATCGATTTACTGAAAAAGAATCAGATACACAGTCTAGGTCCTCGAGTCTGGAGTTTGGCCCCATGACCAAATGCCTAAAGTGGTTCACCATTCCATTGTTGGTCCTTGGCCATCTTTACATTGCTACAGCCAGTGTACCCAATTTTACTAGAAACAGGATATTCTGTGGTTTGATTTTAAGAGCATTCATATAAGAACTCAAAAACATCTCATAAGAAATGGGTCTTCTGTGTTCAAATCTTAAACTTACCTACTGTGAAAATCTGTGATTTTATTAATGCATGCCTTTACAAATTTATACATGTGTATGGCATAACTATCATGAGAATTTGGAATCACGAAAAGATATCTTTTCTTTTTACTTTTTGTCTTGAAACTCACACCTTGGTTGACCATAATATTTTATGTCTCTGATGTTTATTTGCATTACCTTATAGATCTAAAAGTGAGAAAAGTTTTGCTGACAAAAGGCAATATTGAACATCATTAACGTAGGAAATTAATTCCAAAACTTATTTTTTGAGGTAGCCAGCTTTTAAAAGTAGCATAGATTATACCAATAGACAATTGAAGCACTATATATGACTTTACTCAGCCACTTATACTCAAATAGCATGCTGTACGCTTTTAGTTTGTTGCCTTTTCAGGTGTCCTCATAGATATTTTCAATAGCTGATCTGATTTGGTCATCAAGGAAGCTGAGAATACTAGCCAACTGGGTCCCTGTGGCATCAGTAACAGCCTAATAACCACCATGTTCATATATTCATAAAGCCCTTTCTTCTGTGCTGGTTAGTATCAGTGCTTCAGCCTAATAGGGCTGGCAGAAGGATTGAAAGTGTAGGTTACTTCACATAAGCAAGAAGATGGAAAATATCCTTCTGGATAATTAAGTGATACTTGTATGGTTCTAAAAAGGCTGAAGAATTTAAATGGAAAGGAGAAAATGTCCTGTAGGACCATTTTCAATATGAAAATCCAGTGGTTCTGAATCATATGCTCTCTTCTGAAGGACATGGAGGAAAGATTATTTATTAAGTCTTGCTTTGAAATATGAAGTGGAAGCTGAGAAACTTTACATCTTCATATTAAACCTGCAGATAAAATGGATCAGTTCACAGTAGAATATACATTCTTTTCAAGTGTACAAAGAACAGTTTCCAGTCTAGACTGTATATCAGGCCATTAAATAAGTTTCTATGGATTTTAAAAGATGGAACTCAAGCAAAGTATGTTCTCTAATCACAATGGAGTGAAATGTGAAATCAGTAGCAGAAAGTTATATAGGAAATTCACCAATATGTGGCAATTGCACATCATAATCCTAAATAAACATGGATCAAAGAAGAAATCACAAGGAAAATTAGAAAATACTTTGAGATAAATAAAAATGAGGGTATAACATACTAAACTTATGGCATTCAGGGAAAGCAGTGCTTAGAGAGAAATTTATTACTATCATCACCTATATTATTAAATAAGAAAAATGATTTCAAATCAATAATCCAATCTTTCACTTTAAGACATGGAAACAAGAGCAATTCAAACCCAAAGCAACCAAAATGAAGGAAATAATAAAGGATAGAGGTAAAATTAATAATGTAAAGGACAAAAAAAAGCAATAGAGAAAAGCAACAAAACTAAACTGGTTATTTAAAAAGATTGTCACAATTGACCAACATTTAGCTACACTGAACAAGAAAAATAGAGAAAAAACCCAAATTACTAAAATTAGGTATGAAAAAGGAACATCACAAATGACTTTACAGAGAAAATATTTTAGAGGGATTATTATGAACAACTATAAACCAACAAATTAGATAACCTAGAAGAAATGAAAAAATTCATAGAAATATACAAACTATCAAAACTGACTTAAGAGAAAATAGAAAATATGAAGAGGCAAAGCCCAGGCCTGATGGCTTCATTTTACAAAATGTTGAAAAAAGAATTAACAACAATCCTTCACAGCTCTTCCAAAAACTAAAAGAGGAATAACACTTCTAACTTATTCTATGAGGCCAGCATTATCATGATACCAAAGCTAGGCGAAACTATCACAAGCAAAACAAAACAAAAACTTTACAGACCAATATCCCTTATAAATATAAGTGTAAACATTATCAGCAAAATATAAACAAAGCAAATCCAGCAACTTGTAAAAAGGACTATATACCATGAAAAAGTGGAATTCATCCCAGGAATGCAAGATTGGTTAAACATACAAAATGCAAACAATACACCATATTAATAGAATAAAATCCCACATGATTATTTCAATTGATAGAGTAAAAACATTTCACAAAATTCTATACCCTTTTATGATAAAAACACTTAACAATCTAGGAATAGAAAGGAACTTTCTCAACCTGATAAAGAGCATTCACAAAAAACCCAAAGCTAATATCATATTAAAGGATGGATGCATGAAAGCATTCCCTGTAATATCAAGCACAAGAAATCGTGCCATCTTTTAACTCTTCTAGTCAACATTGTACTGGATATTATAACCAATAAAATCAGGCCAGAAAAAAAGCAATAAAATGCATCCATATTAGAAAGGTATCTAGATAAGAAGTGAAATTGTCTTTATTTGCAGACAACATGATCCTGCATGTATAAAATTCTAAAGTAATTACTAAAAAAAATTAGAGCTGATAAATGAGTTCAGCAAGGTAGCAGAATACAAGATCAAATATAAAAATAAATTATGTTTCCATCCACTTGCAATGAAGTCTGAAATTCAATTTACAATAATGTCAAAAGATTAAATACATAGGAGTAAATTTAATAAAAGAAATGTAAAGCCTTACTCTGGATACTACAAAATATTGTTGAAATAAATTAAAGGAGACCTAAATACAGTAGGTCCTCAAATATTGTTTCCTTCAACATTGTTTCAGTATAACATTGATGAGATTCCATAGTAATTTAATTCTTGTTTATGTTGATAGTAAAACTGGTTTCATTATTTGTCGTTTCACTTAAAGTCAAATAACGTATCAACAACGTTAAGTAAGAACTTTCTGTAAATGGAAAGCCACACGATGCTCATGGACTGGAAAACTTAATATTGTTAAGATGTCAACACCCCAAATTGTTCTACAACTTGAAGAAATTGACAAGCAGATCCTAAAATCCATATGGAAATTCAAAAGTCCCACAATAGCCAAAATAATCTTAAAAAGGAAGAACGAAGTTGGAGGCCTCACACTTCCCTGATTAAAAACTTATTACACACCTATGGTGATCAAGACAGTATGGAAATGGCATAAGTATATAGTAATGGAATAGAATTGAGGGTATAGAAATAAAATCTCACATATAGAATCCACTGATTTTTGACAAGGGTACCAAGACCATTCAATGGAGAAAGGACAGTCTTTTTAACAAATAGTGGTGGGTAATTGGATACTCATATGCAGAAGAATGAATTTGGACCCCTTACTGAGGACCTCATCTGTGAGTTAGAAGACAAGGTAGAAAAAAATCACCCAAGCAGGGCAGCAACTGGAAAGAAAACTTTAAAAGCAGGAGCACAGCCTAAGGGTGTGTGGGGACAACATAAAACACAAAAACATCTGCATAATAGGGGTGCCAGAAGGACAGGAAGCAGAGCAAGGAAAGGAAAACCGGTTTGAAGAAATAATGACAGAAAACTTCTCAGATGTTGTAAAGAAAAAAGCCACACAAGACCAAGAAATACAGAGTCCCAAATAATATGAACCCAAAAAGACCGATACCAAAACACATCATAATTAAATTGGCAAACACCAATGACAAAGTAAGAAACTTAAAGGCTGCCAGAGAGTAACAGAGTTATCTTCAAGGGATCTCCCATTAGACATTCAACTGATTTCTCAACAGAAACACACCAGGCCAGAAGGGAATGGAAAGAAATATACAAAGTGATGGAAAGCAAGAGACTTAATCCAAGAATACTATACCAAGCAAGGTTATCATTCAAAATTGAAGGGGAAATCAGGAGCTTCACAGACAAAAAAGGGCTAAGGGAGTTTACCACCACCAAGCCAGCAATGCAAGAAATGCTAAAGGGGCTGCTGTAAAAAGAAGAAATAGGAAGGGAAGAAGGAACAGGGGCATAAAGAATACAAATGGGGATGAACAAGTACCTATCAATAATAACCTTAAACGTAAATGGATTAAATACTCCAATCAAAAGACATAGTAAAGGCCATGACAAGAGACAAGGAGGGCCACTTCATAATACTAAAGATATCCATACAACAAGAAGATATACCTCTGGTAAACATATATGCACTCAATACAGGAGCACCCAAATACATTTAACAAAAACTTCTGGAAGAAATCAAGGGAAAGATTGACAGCAATACAATCAGAGTAGATCCTAAATAACCCACTAGATCAGATGGAATTAATTGACATCTTCAGAACATTTCACCCCAAAGCTAAAGAATATACATTCTTCTCAAGTGCACACGGGACATTTTCAAAGATAGACCACATATTGGGACACAGGCAAAGTCTCTTCAAATTCAAGAAGATAGAAATCATATCAAGAATCTTCTCAGATCACAATGGTATAAAATTAGAAATTAACTACAATAAAAACAATGAAAAAAAATCAAACACTCGGAGGCTAAATAGCATGGTATTAAACAATGTTTGGGTTACCAAAGGGGTCAAAGAAGAAATAAAATTGGAAACAAGTGACAGTGAAAACACAACAATCCAAAATCTATGGGACACAGTGAAAGCAGTACTGAGAGGGACAAAAAAGCTCTACAGGCCTACCACAAAAAACAACAATAACAACAACAACAAAAACACAAGAAAAAATGGTAATAAATTATCTAACCCTGCCACTTAAAGAATTAGAAAGAGATAAACAAAAACAGCCCAGGGTAAGCATAAGGAAGGAAATAATAAAGATCAGAGTGGAAATATATGACATAGAGATCACAAAAACAAAAACAAAACAAAACAAAAACAATACAAAAGATCAATGAAACCAAGAGCTGGTTCTTTAAAAGCATAAACAAGATTGATGAACAACCAGCCAGGCTCATGAAGAAACAAAGAGAGAGGACACAAATAAACAAATCAGAAATGAAAGAGGTGAATTAACAAGTGACGCCAAAGACATACAAAGGATTGTAAAAAAAAAAATACTATTAACAACTCTAGTCCAACAAACAGGTCAACCTTAACAAAATGGACATATTCCTAGAAAAATACAAGCTTCCAAAACTCAATCAGGAAGAATAAAAACACCTGAATAGGCCGATACCTACCGAAGAAATTGAAGCAGTGATCAAAAATCTTCCAGTAAACAAAAGCCCTGGTCTGGATGGTTTTACAAGGCAGTTCTACCAAGCAGTCAAAGAACTAAAACCTATCCTCCTCAGAGTATTCCAAAAAATTCAAGAGGAAGGCACACTTCCAAGCTCTTTCTATGAAGCCAGCATTACCTTAATTCCAAAACCTGACAAAACAACACAAAGAAGGAGAACTACAGGCCACTATCCTTGATGAACACAGATGCTAAAATCCTCAACAAAATTCTAGCAAATCAGATCCAGCATTACATTAGAAAGATCATACACCATGACCAAGTGGGATTTATTACAGAGATGCAAGGATGGTACAATATCCACAAGTTAATAAACGTGATACATCACATAAACAAATTGAGAGACAAAAATCACATAATCATATCATTCGATGCAGAAAAAACATTTGACGAAATCCAACACCCTTTCTTGATAAAAAACAAAAAAAACTCTCAGCAAAATGGGAATAGAGGGATCATCCCTCAGTATAATACAAGCCTTATATGACAAACCTAAAGCCAATATCATACTCAATGGGCAAAAACTAAAACCATTTCCCCTAAGAACAGGAACAAGACAGGGATGCCCACTTTCAACACTCCTGTTCGACATATTACTGGAAGTACTAACCATAGCGATCAGACAAGAAGAAATAAAAGGCATCCAGATTGGAAAAGAAGAAAAGCTGTCATTATTCACAGATAACATGATATTATACATAGAAAACCCTAAATACTCCATAAAAATACTACTAGATTTAATAAATGAATTCGGCAATGTAGGAGGATACAAAATTAATACCCAAATATCAATGGCT
>NW_006282600.1:365591-394682 GCF_000327345.1 Myotis davidii | reverse complement strand
GTGGGACCCCCAGGCCTCATTGTGCGGAGTGGCCTCCTGGCCCTGCCTCCACTGTGTGCTTGGCCATCTTGTGGTGGCCATCATCTTGTGGTGGCCATCTTGTGGTGGCCATCTTGTGACAATGTCATGTAAGGGTGTGACAAAAGCCACCTAGGCTTTTATTATTTAGGAGAAGAGTGATGATAGCTACATCTTGTGTTGTTCCTGTTCTTAGGAGGAAAAGCATTCAAGTTTGCAACATTAAGTATAATGTTCACTACATGATCTCACTCATTTGTGGAATATAATGAACAATATAAACTGATAGAACAAAAATAGAACCAGAGTCATAGAAGCATCAAACAGACTGTCCAACCTATGAGGGAAGGCGGGGGTGAGAGGGTAAGAGATCAACCAAAGGACTATGCATACATATGAGCATAACCAATGGACACAGATGGAAGGGGGTGAGGGCATGTGCTGGGGGGTGGGCATAGTAGGGGAGAGGTCAATGGTGGAAAAAAGAGTCTTATGCAATACTTTAAACAATAGTTTAAATTAAAAAATAAATAAATAAAAATTGTGGTACATCCACACAATGGGATATTATGCTGCTGTAAAAAGAAGGAATTCTTACCATTTGAAACAGTATGGATGGAACTGGAGAGCATTATGCTAAGTGCAATAAGCCAGTCAGAGAAAGATGAATATCACATCATCTCACTCATTTGTGAATATAATGAACAACATAAACTGATGAACAAAAATAGAACCAGAGACATAGAAGCATCGAACAGACTGTCCAAGCTATAAGGGAAGGCGGGGGTGAGGGGGTAAGAGATCAACCAAAGGACTTGCATGCATGCGTATGAGCATAACCAATGGACAAAGACAGTAGGGGGGTGAGGGCATGTGCTGGGGATTGGGAGTGACTGGGCAGAGGTCAATGGGGGCAAAGGGAGACTCATGTAATACTTTAAACAATAAAGAATTTAAATTATATAAGTGAAAAAGGATGAGTTTTGTTAAGGAGGTGGTTCTTTTTAAGAAATACTTTTTATTGATTTCAGAGAGGAAGGGAAAGGGAGAGATAGATACAAACATCAATGATGAGAGAGAATCATTGATTGGTTCCCTCCTGCACACCCCCGACTGGGGACCAAGCCTGCAATCCAGGCATGTGCCCTGACTCGGAATCAAACCATTGACCTCTTGGTTCATAGGTTGATGCTCAACCACTGACCTACACCGGCCAGGCTAAGGAGGTGGTTCTTGAAGTACTGAGGTGCATTAGGGAGAGAAAACAGAGGGCATTACAAGGAGATGTAATGGTCTGAGCAAAAGTAAAGATGTGGTAATGAGAATGGCATGTTAAGGCAAGATGTCCATTTACAGCTCATTTATAGCTATAAAAAGTTTCAGAGGATACTGTGGGATCATTAACAAATCCATGGTCTCATTGTGTAAGTTTAGGGCAATAGTCAACCTTGCCTGGAGGGTCTGAAACTTGAGGCAGTATAGTCTTACTGCACCTTGACTCCAATGATGAACTGCATGCTCAGGTCACGGGGTATGGACATTTGTACCCTCCTCACTACAGTGTCTGACCCCTGGTTGTGCTTGCCACTGTGACACTGACATGGCCCAGATAGCAAGGGATTCAGACGTGAAGCTAAGGTAAAAATAAAAACACATCTATTAGCAACTGAAATACTAGTAGCATGTTCCTTAAAGCAATTAGATTCCTGATTGGAACAGTCAGAGGATGAGAAAGTGTTTTGGAAAGTATGAAGTTAATAAATAAATGGAGCAAATATAAACACTTACACACACATATATACTTAGTATAATTACTGAGATAAAAAAGATTAATTGTAGGAAAAAACCAGCACAATTTAATGTAATGTAGTGTTTTAAAATTCAATACTCTTCTAACCTTGCCCTTTTAATTTTACAAATGCTAGATGTGTTTTATGTTTGAAGATTCATTTGGAAATCATTTAGGTCACCATTTGGATAGGCTTGTTTTTAATTCATATTCCCACTGATGTTTGCCCCTGTGAATAGAACAGATGTGGTGAAGGCAGGATGGATTTATGCACATTGCAGTGGGCCGCTTCCAGGAAAGATAAACCCTTTGGTTTCCAAAATATTAAAGATGAACTGATAAACCCTAGCACGGTTGCCTGGTGACCTGGTTGACTTTATCCATATTCATCCAAATGACTCAATGGTGTGTTTTCAACTTTTCCTGTCCTATGTTCTCCCTCAGTGCCCTTGATTTGAGTTCTCCAATATTTTACACCTTGCTGTGCAGCTTCTTTGTCTGTAAAACAGAAATAATAAAGGTACCCACCCCATAGGTTATTTCGAGAATAAAATGAATTGCTTCATGTAAAATATTTAAAATATCCCTAGCTGGTTTGGCTCAGTGGATAGAGAGTTGGCCTGCAGACTGAAGTGTCCTGGGTTTGATTTCAGTCAAGGCACATGCCCGAGTTGTGGGCTCAATCCCCAGTAGGAGGATTCTGATCATTGAGGCAGAGTCATTGAGGCAGCTGATCAATGACTCTCTCATCATTGATGTTTCTATCTCTCCCTCGCCCTTCCTCTCTGAAATCAATGTTTTAAACAGTGCCTAACATGTAACAAGCATTCAAAAAGTGAGCTATTATCCTGCCAAACCTGGCATTACTCTCCCTCTGAATGTTATTGGCATCTGCCCATTTGCCCAAGATGACTTTGTCCTTGACTACCCCTTTTTCCTCATCCTGCCACATCTAAACAAAAAGTTCTATTGATTATTTTTAAAGATTATTTAATGAACATTTCCAAAATACAATTCTGACCATGTCATAATTCTTCCCTATCTTGCACTCTCTCACACTCCCAACGCCTGTACACACACACACACACACACACACACACAAAACCTTACACCAGCAAACCAGAGTGCAGCCTCCAATCTCTTGGTGGTGTTCCTGTAATGCTGTGTTGAGAAGGATTATGAGGTCAAATCTGGGTTCAGTGGAATGGGGTGCTGTGATTGATTATCAATGTCTTCCATGATGAGTGGGGTTTGGGAGGCTGATGACCCATATTTTGTGAATTTATAAACCCTGCTACAGGATCAAGGCCAGGATCCTAAACAAGGCATAGAAGGCTTGCATGATCTGACCCCAACTAATCTTTCAGTCTCACACCTTGCCTCCCTTTGTTCTAGCCACAGCAAAGTGAATATTGTTCCCAGAACCACCACATGCCCCTTCTCACCTCCATTTCTTTTCTCATACTATCCTTTTAGTATGCAATACTATCCCCCTTCAACTGACTCCTACACATTTTCTGACCACCTCAGTCTAGGTTTGAAGCTTCTCTTTTATATTTCCACAACTCCCTGGGTATATTGTAATCAGTGCTTTAACCATATTATATTATAATTACCTAGTTAGGTATCTGTGACCCCATACCCTGCACCACTCCTAACTAAATTGGGACCTTATATGGGCAGGAATAGTGCTTATTCGTTTTTGTAAGGTCAAGGCTATGCAACAACCTCTTATTGAATACCAATTATATGACAAGCACTGGAAATACCTGACATCAAATTGATAAATGCTAGAATGCAAAGCACTCTGACAAAGGGAAGAATTTACTGAAGGTAAAGGTATATCTGAGCTGAGTTTTAAGGGTAGAGAAGTGGAAACAATTAGGGGAAGAGGGACCAGCATGTGCGTAACATTAACAGCTATCATTTATTGGAACCCACCAAGGTAGGCCCTGGGCTAAGTGCTTTATGTATATTATAACTATAGAGATTTATAAAGGCCCAGAAAGGCCTTAGAGAGCTGAACAGCAAGTTTGGGAACAGTGAGAAATTCAAAGTAGTTGGAGCATAGATGGAGTAGAGGTTAGTGGGAGATAGGATTGCAGAACACATCTCCACTCTCCTTTTCATTCCTTAAGCTGAATCTGATTCTAAATCCCTTTGAGGTGCTAAAAACATTGTTTTAGGCTAAAGTGTGACTTGTGTATTCAGATTTAGAAATCCCAAGAACTGAAATATGCATGATTCCACAGACACTGCCCAAATCATTACCACTGCCAAAAAGAATCCATCTTTCTTTCTCCAACTATCATTCCCTGTGAAGTGGTCTGTGGGGAGAAAGAAAGCTAGAACAACAACAACAACAACAAATTAGATGGAGAGAAAAATTCATGGCTCCATGCTCCAACAAACTTCAGTCAGAAAGATATTAGTGCAGAAAGGTCCTATGTCTGGATGTTGACTTAAGATGATAAAGAACTTATGAACCCGCAGACACAGAATCCCAGAGTTCCTTTTCACTATTAATTTAGACTTCCAATGCTGTGTGTCACAGACAGGCTCAGAAATTTGCAGAAGCAGAGTGCAAACATTCTTACTATATTACTGCCTACTTGTAAAGAAAGTTTCCAATTCTATGATCCAACCACATTTGGGGAGAATTTCATTCCTCAGTCCTCTAGCAATTGGTGTGGCACATGAGCATGAGTAATATGTTGCCTTCCTCCACAAACAAGAAAGAAATGTTGAAAAGGAGAGTGGGGGTGTGTTCCAAATTTAGCTTTTCTTCCAACCTCTGCCCATATGGTTGGTGGTTAAAAAAATGATTACCAAGCCAACGAAATGTAACCTGATCTTAACAGTTCCACTCTAACTCTGGGAAACCAAGGCTCATACCAGCACACAGCATTCATTTGTCTTAATGCCATCTGATATAGGGAGACTGAATTCCAAAACTGGTGACCCATGAGCTGGCCCGCAGGACTCCCATCCAAGTATGGGACAGAGCTGATGAGATTTCCATTAGTTAGCAGAGAGATTTTAGTGGGAGCTCATCAACCTCAACAGGGAATAAGGGGCTTTGAGAAAAAAAAGTTTATGGATCTAGGTAAGTTTCCAAGTTAAGAAAGTTTCCAAGTCTAGGGTTCTGAATCCTAGATTTCAGAATAACTGAAAATGAGGGGCTCTTTCATTTACCAGCATAACTTTGGAAAAGAGGAATTTTCTCTTACTTGTGATGGAATGAGCTAGTGAACTTAAGGATTAAAGAAAGAAAATCTTCCAAAGTACCCCTTAACCCTGTGATATGCTGTAGATATTTAACAGCTGGCTCTCAAAAAACAACAAAAAAACAAACAAAACAAAAACCACACACAAAAAAATCCCAAAACCATGTACACAGAGAACACAATTTACAAATAATAAAAACTATACAATATAATTTATTGTAAATTCCAGCCAATTGATTCTCACAGAATGCATTCATTGATTTTTGTAGACTTGCATCTGTAACTAAAACCAGTGTTGCGATTGATGAGCAAGTGAAATTCCAGCAAGGACACTGGTTAATATATTGGTTTACATTAAGGAGCAAGACAAAAATGAAATAACGAAGATGTATGTCGGAATTAACTCTTTCATCAATGATGCGAGTGACATATCTGCTAAATCAGATAATAGTTTTTGAATACTGGAAGGATAGTTCCTCAATGTTTTGTGCCATTCACAATGTAATAGATATAGAGAAAACATGATATAAAGTTTCATCTGTACTAACATTTTTTACCTTTTTTTAAAGTCCCCCCCCATCAATAAACAATAAATCAAGCCTTAATTTGTGTGTGTGGTTTTTTGTTGTTGTTGTTGTTGTTTGTGTGTGTGTGTGTGTTGCTGATTTCGGTGGTGTAAATATTTCCATCATGTTCAATTTCAACCTCCCAATATGATAACACTACAGAGAGTTGCGAAGCCTTACCTAGTACTTCCACCACACAGAGACAAATAACCTCAAGAACATAGATAATAGTAAATGAAATAAAATAATTAGGCTATGATGAGTTTTGCATATGTTACCTTTGTTTTTAATACAATGTATTTACTTGTAAATGTATGAATTTTAATTTTTTTAATAATGACTATGTTTAACAATGGGCTCATGAAAATTCTGAAATTTAACAATTGGTTCTTGTGAGCCAGTGCAAGCCAGCACCAACCAGTACACTATTGCTCTCACCCTCATTTAGATTGCTGCTTTTGAGTATACTATATCATCGGGTCCAAAGGTAAGGAGGAAAACAAGCAGACACAGAGCAGGCGATTCTTCCTTACTCAACGTGTGGTGTGCTGTTCTACTATTTATTACCAGTCTGCGAGGATAGGAGTAGAGAAATTGCAAGTAAGTGCTTAGAAATTTTTATAGCGATTTAACAGAGAGATTTTTAGGTGTGTTGAGTCTCATGATTAAAAACTGTGGCTTGTATGTAGGTCTTTTGGTCATTTCCTTTTTATAGTAATTTTTAAATCATAGTTTACAAAATTTTTGGTTTATGATAGATTGGGAGGAACAAACCCCTCCTTCCAGGTCCTTTACGACAGATAACTTGACATGCACTCATCTATTCTGTGAGGCCAGGGTGGACTGGACAATCTTGACATTGACCATTTAACTATTAGGTCTAACCACTTGTAGCTGGAGGAGGGGCTGTATCTCACTTTGCTTTTCTAACACAGTGGCAGGAAGGCCACAAATCTGGAAATAATCGGGGAGAAATGAGAACTGGATTCTCGTGGTAGTAAAACAAATCTAGAGGCTATGAGTGACAGACAGGATGTTGAAAAGAATTGCTCCCTGGAAAAGTCTCTGCCATTCCTAAGGATCTGTTTGCTTAGGAAAATAGTTCCAGAAAATCATAATTGATCACATGTGCTCAAATTTAACCAGTCTCTTCTCCACACATCTTTCCTACCCCCAGCCTGAAAAATTGCTTAATTGGTTTGCTCCACCATCTTGGTTCTTTATTGCTCTACTTGCATGGTTGTATCATAAAACCGTAGCATCTCAGAACTATTTGGGGCCATGAAAGTCAGGAGCCCATGATGTAGGTATGTATGCACTTTCTGACACCCCACTTTACCCACACCTAGCCAGTCTTTATGAATATATGGTTATTTAATCTCTAGTCAAATACCTCCAGAGTTAGGAAGCTGATTGTTTCCTAGAACAATCCATTCCACTAAGGAATAGCTTAAATGTTTAGAAAGTATATCCTTTGACAGTCAAATATACTGTGTATCTCCTTGTAAATTCCATGCAAGATTCCAGATCTATCCTCATCTTCCATAGGTAAACCTCTAAATATTGGAAGACAATATTCACGTCTCCCAAATTCCTCTGTTGCATAGACTGAACATCACCAGTTCTTTTCACGGTCCTTCCACTGATCTTGTTTACAGGTTCTTCACCATCCTGCTTATTCTCCTCAGTTTACACTCTTGGCTACAGACACGCAAAGTTTCACACAGTGTATGTACCCTCCCCCTTCACAGGAGCCCCTACTCTTGTGTTGACTGAAACAGAGATCTCACATCTTTTTGCTCACAATTTCAGTGGCTAGCATTGAAAGATACTCTGAGGAGGCTAACTAAAAAAATATTGAGGATAAAACCTACCAAATAGGAGGCAAAAGTAAATAAATACAAAAAAAGCATTGTATATGAATAACCAAAATCTTTATTAAACATCTGCTAAGTGAAAATTATGGGGCAAGGCAGGCTAGTGAAGCAGATTGGAAATCTCCTTGGTCCTGACATAGATAAATGGGGAGTAAAAGATAATGGCTGTTCCTTTGTTCTTTTTGTCATACTAACAAAAGTAAATTTGTTCTTTTTGTCATACCAACAAAAGTAAAAGGATAGCATTATCTGAATTGGAAAGAGAGACTTCATAACACATTTGTGCATGTTCATGTGTGTGTGTGTGTATATGTATGTGTGTGTATGTGTGTGTGTGTATGTGTGTGTGTGTGTGTGTGTGTATGTGTGTAGTTTCAAGAAGGTCAGTGATTGCAAGGCATCTATCTCATGGCTCTGAGTCCCTTCTCCTCTCAGAGCAGGACCTCAACTTGGCTTCAAATCTGATCTCTACTCATGGCCATTAGGACTGTCCACACCAATCACTTTCAGCTTTTATCTCTCTCTGCAGACTCATGACTACTTGTTACATTGGGATCCTCTGATTTTGCCCCCTCACGATACCATTGTTAATCAGTGGAACATAGGGCCACTGCACAGGTTTAATTAGAAGTCATATCTTCCTCTCTTTCTGATATGATATTTCTTCTTATAGGGGAGCACTTCCCATTTGATGGCACATGAGTCTGCTCTCCAAGATCCATTGGAGATGTTATCTTTCAGGGACTGTTTCACTTCTTTTGGTGGTTCAGTTAGAGGCTTTGGGCTTGCCACCTTCTTGCTGTTTCCTTCTTTACTTTTCCACCAGTTGAGTATTGAATATCTTCTTCCCATTTGTTTCTATTCATACTATATTACCACAATTTAGTTGAGTCTTTCACTAAACTGGCCAACATGGCTTCATCCAGAGAAAATCAATTGTACCATTTAGCCACATTCATGCATTCAATAGTTTCTTTTAGCTTGAAAACTAATTATTAGGTTTAATACAATGATTATAAATCACTCACACTATTCCTGACACTCCCCCAATTCTTAGAGTTATGTGCAATACCCACCAGCAAGTGTAACTATTTATAGTATTACTTTTTTAAAAACTATATGTTTTTATTGATTTTAGAGAGAGAGGAAGGGAGAGGGAGAAACATTGATGTGAGAGAAACACACTCCTTACTGCAGATCAAGCCTGCAACACGGGCATGTGCCCTGAGTTGGAACTGAACTGGCAACCTCTTGGTCCTTGGAGTGACAATCAACCAACTGAGCCACACTGGCCAAGGCTATAGCATTACTCTTTGTTAAAGTCTCAGAGCCTAATGGCTCCGACAGGAAGCATCACAGGGCAGTTGACCTACATAAATGAACCTAGAATATATTCCCCCAACTAATAAGAAACAAACTGCCTAAAGAATCTCAAATTATGGTAACTAAAGAAACTTTTTGTCTTTCCTTATTTCATCTATCACCAGTTTACCTGTAGTAATTCCCTAGTCAACACTAGGGCATAAGAAGGCCCCGTTCTGAGTACACTTCTTCAATGGGCAGGTAATATCACTGTTAAAGTTTGCATCTAAATCCATCTTTGTGAACCATAGGAACTGCACAAAGGTCTGGGGTGAGGTGGGATTGGCTATCTTTTCAACCTATTAGCAAGAACCACCTGGTCTCTGTCTGGGTGAAAGTGTTATTATAATGAGCATTGTTCCCTTTAGCTTTCGTATGGCCTTTGAGCTATAAAAGAAAAGATCAAGGTATGAAAGCTGATTGCTTATAGCTAAGAGCAAGATAGAGTGGAAAGAATCAGGGGTCCTTTCTTGACCCTCCCCAACTCATTGTCCACTCCTGCCCCCACTGCCCCACTAACACCAAAGAAAACAAAACATAACTAGCTGTGATTCTTTCAAGATGTAGGTGACTACTAATGTTGTGACAGTGGTTATTTGCACAACTCAGCAGACATATTTGTCATTGTTTAAATACCTTCTCAGCAGGCTAAAATCAAGTTAATGAATAACTGAAAATGACACATTGGGGATGGAGAAGAGGGAGTATATTGTAATGAAAATTATTGGCGAGAACATTGGGGACTTCATAATTTTAACTACAGGATTTTTGTATACTAAAATTAACTTATAACCCAGTGGTATTAAACAATCTATCTATATATAAAAGCCTAAGAGACCATTACAACCCGTCCACCAAACGACCAGTTGACCAGTCACTATGACATTCACTGACCACCAGCGGGGCAGATGCTCAATGCAGGAGTTGCCCCCTGGTGGTCAGTGCGCTCCCACAGCCAGCCAACCTCCCGCATTCCCTCCTCCTGGCCGGCTGGCCCAATCGGCCCCAATTGGGACTGGATCAGCTAGATCGTGGGCCAGGCTGAGGGATCCCACCTGTTCACAGATTCATGCACCGGGCCTCTACTATTAATAATATTACTCTAAATGGGTAACTGCTTTACAGTTTATAACATGTATATCCATTATCACATGTGTTTCATTCAACAACTTATGAAATGAGCAGGTCAGAAAATGTTTTATCATTATTTTTACACATGAGGAATATGAGGCTCAGAGGAAGTGAATGACTTTGTCAAAGGCCACAGTATTGGGAAGTGGCAGAGACAGAACTGAGACTCAGTTTGTTTGACTTTTTAGATGAAATGCACTTCCTTCTCTTTATGTCTCAAGATTCAGCAGCCAAAGGGTAGGAGGGTATCATGTTCACCCATTAGATAGGATCCACCTCTCAGTGTTGGTGACATGGGGTTCCTTACACTG
This sequence comes from Myotis davidii, assembly GCF_000327345.1. Lineage (NCBI taxonomy): Eukaryota > Metazoa > Chordata > Mammalia > Chiroptera > Vespertilionidae > Myotis > Myotis davidii. The sequence continues at coordinate 384,401 of NW_006282600.1, read as the reverse complement.
AGGTCACATGTTTAAGGAACTGATATCACAAGAAAGAAGGTTGGGAGTCACTACAAGATCTTGCCTGAGAATTTCAGGAATGGGTTGCTTAAGTGGGAAGCCACCTGCAACATAAGTGCCAATAATCTGACTGGTGGGTTTTCAAATAGTGCAAAGGAAATAGGTTTAAACTGTGGAAGGCATTGTTCAGTGGTTAGAGCATAGGCCCATGCATCAAAGGGTCATGGGTTTGATTCCCAGTCAAGGGCATATACCTGGGCTGCAGGTTCAATCCTTGGCCCAGTCAGGGTGCGGGGAGGCAACCAATCGATGTCTCTCTCTCTCTCTCTCTCTCTCTCTCTCTCTCTCTCTCTCTCTCTCTCTTTCTCCCTCCCTCCCCTCCACTCTCTCTAAAAATCAATGGGAAAAATACCCTCAGGTGAGGATTAATAAAAAAAAAAGGAAGCAAGTTTGGGTTTTTCAAACTATAGAATACATTTCGGGAAATCCTCCATAATTTATTCCTGGAATTGTTACCAACAGGGTAGTATAAGTAGATATGTTAATGTATCTACATGTATTTTGATCTCTGAACAGGACTCAACAACTTTCCTATTAAAAAAAAACAAAAACCTCCAGGGAATTTCATTCCCCTACAAACTTTCTACTCATTCTTCAGCAGGCAATATGATTTGTTCTTCAGCATGGAAATTTGCAGATTTCACCCATGATAAAAAGCCAAACATCAAGTTACTTCATTTATATTTTACCCCTTTCATCAAACCAACCCATTAATGAATTTATGAATATACATTTCTACCAGCCCACATTTATGAAGGCTTCACATGACAATTTAGAAGAACAGTTCAGCCATTGATGTGTCCTTCACCTTTCCTGTGTGCATAGACTTGTTAAGAGTAGAAATATAAGGTTGTACTTGTTCCACTAAAAAAGCAAACAAAACAAACAAACAAACCCCCAATCATTGGCTTAAATATTTTCTTTTTCTCATTGATGTTTTTTTCCAGAGTCATTTTTTTTTTTTGCCTTTAGATTGTAAAGTAACTGTAGGGGGGGTAATATTCATTGCAGAGACTCATGTGGTTCACAGCAGTGAAGTCTTAATAGCTTTACTCCAGTACTTCTGGGAAGAGGTGATTGTTAGGGGAGGGAGAAGGCAGCTGCTTTCCCTCACAACACCTGGAGATAAGAGAGACAAATAGGAAAAGGGACCCACCTAGATCTGGATTTCATGTCACCCTTACTCCCAGCCAAAGAACAAGTAGCAAGATTTATCTTTTCAGTTCCCAGGCTGACATGGAGAGAGTGAAAGTTTCTTGAGGGTAAACATTTCCACAAGAAATGTTTAATATGGGCATGAAACAGCCTTTTGGTTTCAATACTGTTTCAAGTCCTAAGCCCAAGACGTGTTTTATGACTTCTCCTCCCTAGCCCACCACTAACCAGCTGAAGCCCCTCTGACTCCCATGAAGCAACAAGGAATATTTCTATCTTCTATGGTTTGTTTCCACTTTCCTCATCCAAAGAAAAGCTTTCACAGTATATATGATCACTTTGTCCTGTCTTTGGCCCAGCTTAAGCCAAGACTATCTTTTTTATATTTTATGACTCGCAGTTATCAAGGCATTAGGCTCACCAGAATGTTCTGTCTATACCCAAAGAACAGTGCAAGCTAGAGCAAGAACAGGTCTAGGGAGAATAAGGAGTGAGGGAGTGGTAATGCAGATGTCTCTAAGATAAGTGTTTTTTTGCTGTGAGTTGATTTGTGAGCATGTGTTTCCAATAGCAGGTGTGCATACCTATATGAATGCATGCACATATGTGCATGCATTCTCCCATGTGTGTGTGTTTCTGTGTGGGTGAGAGTGGGGATTTGGTGGAGAGGGGGTAGATGCTTAAGGTAGTTAGTCATCATGTCTTGGCGAGGGACACCTGGCTAGACTTGCAAAGCTTCTCAGGAAACAGCCCAGGCCAAAGCATTGAGATTAGCCAGTTTCCCAAATAGCTCACAGTAAGAGCTTCCACAAGGCCAATAACTAGGAACAGTGCTGATAGTATACCAGCAACACAATAGTCAGCTTATTTCACTAAGTCCATCATGGATGATCTGTCTTTGGAAGGTAGTCTTAAAATGGGTGTTCAGTGCAAAAACGTCTCATACCTCTTGGGTTAAATTCAATCACTCCAGAAAATATGCACTGAACAAGAGATGTGAGAAAGCCTAAGAGCTTCGAGAGATTTTTGGAATAATAACAGTCTTCTGGATGTTATAAAAATTGGTAGAGCTTAAGAGGTTATAAAGTACTTTCACACTCATTATCACATTTGGTTTTCACAGTAATTCACTGAGGTAGGCAAGGATGATTCCCCCATTTTACAGATGGAGAAACAGAGGCTCAGAGCAGCTACATAACTTGCTCAAGGTTCCATGGTTAGTAAATGTACTAGGGCTGGAATCCAACTTTCCTAACCTATCATATAGATGACTGAGCTTTGCACCCATTTTATACTTCCTAGAATTCTTAGCTCACTGTGGGATGGTTTAGGCAGCGGTTCTCAACCTGTGGGTCGCGACCCCTTTGGCGGCTGAACAACCCTTTCACAGGGGTCGCCTAAGACCATCCTGCATATCAGATATTTACATTAGGATTCATAACATAGCAACATTACAGTTATGAAGTAGCAACGAAAATAATTTTATGGTTGGGTCACAACATGAGGAACTATTCAAAGGGCTAGAAGGTTGAGAACCACTGGTTTAGTGGGTTTTTAGATGTTTGAAATATTAAACCTGAATGCCACAGTGCTCAATTAGAAGGTGGTAAAGGCTGCAAACAGATCCGCTAGGGATCTTCCTAACATGACCTTCTGACTTAGTAGGTCCGGGATGGCACCTGAGATTTTGTATTTTTAACAAACTCTCAGGTGATACAGATTCTCTTGGTCCATGGACTCCACATGGAGCAACAAAGATCGGCGGGTATTGCTGAAAGTTGGTTATCTAGTTTTAATGGACTTTCACAGGTCTCAAACAAACAAAAACAAGGCAATTCTAATCTACATCTTCAGACTCTGTAAGCTCCCAAAGGTTGGCAGCAGCAGCAGCAGCAGCAAACCGACAGCTTTAATAGTAGATATGTTTTGAGTGCTTTCTAGGTGCCAGGTATGTGCCAAATACTTTGCTTGGATTATTTTATTTAATCACTACAACTCTGTGAAATGAACTGAGGAAGATGAAGCAACCCACCAAAAGGGAAACACATTAGGTTAAACTATAACTGTGGGTAAGACATCATGTCATAGTCATCTCACCAACAATGACATTCAACAACCAGAAAGGAGCAAGCAGTAAGAACTCTGTGTTAAATTTAGAAATAAAAATTATAGAAAAAGAGAGCACTTTGGAAGCTTTGGGATGAAGAATTTTAAAAGTGAGTATAGTCCAGAAAGTGTGGAAACTGCTCAGAACTCATTAGCACCCTGATGTACAAGCGTGCTGAGGGGCAGGTGTAGTCAGCCCTTGGTAACAAGCCTGGCTTGCTAAGATTGCAAAAGTCAAAGGAGCAAGAGAAGGGAAAATGAAATCTTTTTGAAAGTGGAAATAGCTCAGAAGAAGAAAACTGGGACCTGCAAGGTTAGAAGAAAACTCAAAAGATGTCGCTCAAAGACTCCAATAAGTACCTTGCCAGGGACTAGAACCAAATAAGTGAACATAATCACAGAATGCTGCCACTAGTATGGGCTGCAAAAATTGTGTGGGCTTTATTTTACAAATGGAGAAACTTCTAAAAAGAGGAAGGGGCTTGACCTAGGACATATGGGAGTTAGAAGCAAAGCCAGGTATAGAAACTAGGTGTCCTGCACTTCATCCGTGCATCGAAAGAAGGGAAGAACTGAGCCAGTAGGACCACTTGCTGGTCAGGTTGCAAAAGGTCTGTTCAGGGACAAAAGGGACAGAAGAGAGTCAGAACATACTCTGAGCTTTGTTTTTCATTCCCAAATTGCCTTTGGAGGAAGATTTGGAATTCAAAATGAGATGATGGTAAATGAACACAGTGTTCCAAGTCTGGTTGACTAAATAGATGTTGATGAATCACCAGCACCAGATGGCATCTACTCAGATTTTGAGTAAAATTGTATAATAGCTGACCAAAGTGTATAGCCTGTCATTCCAAGTAGGTGATGTGTAATGAGCCTGGCAAATTGCCAATGAGTCTTCTCTCCAAGAGAAAAATTTCAAAGGGGGAACCAAGGAATCCAGGCTGGTAAGATCACTGAACTTGTTAGGCAAGTGTAACCTATTGGGAGTAAAGCATTATTTTTCCTGTGAATTAAATTAACCACCATTGTGTCGTGTTTTACAGTTTACAAAACACTTAGGTATAATCAAGCCTAACTAATTGACTAGAATTCTTTGAGAGACTAAATGTGCATGTGGACAAAGGGAAACCAGTAGATGTAATCTATTTAGATTTTGAAAAGGCCCTTGACAAGGTCCTACACCAAACACTGTTAAAAAAGTTAAGTCACCATGGAATTGTGGTATAGTATCTTGAAACTGATAGGGAAGTAGCTTATAAGTAGGAAAGCAGAGACTTTTTCTGGAGACATATGAATGCTGTTGTGTCCTAGGTATCAATGCTGGGACCAATTAATATTTTGGTGAATCATCTGAACAACCTTTAGAAAATGAAAATATTTTCTGGGTAGCAAAAGGAAAACAAGATTTCAGTCTTGTATGATTGTATCGATTATCAGAAAAAGAAGAATTAAAGTAGAATTGTTTAAAGGGTGGCCTCTGAAAGCTCACTGACTGGCTCTGAATCCTGACTCTTCCCTTAAAGACTGCATGCCCTTAAGCAAATTACTCTACCTTTTCTGGTATAAAATTTCTCATCTGTAAAGTCGGAATAATTAATAACCCCTAGTTCATGAAGGTGTTGTGAAACTGATATGAGACAATGCATATACACTTCTGACACAGTGCTTGAAGCACTGTGGGAAATGTACAATAATTATTAGCTCCTATTATTTTACTTATTATTTTTATTCAATATTATTCTTATAGGATGCCAGGCTTTGAGTGATCATGTTATGCCAGTGATGGCGAACCTTTTGAGCTCATCGTGTCAGCATTTTGAAAAACCCTAACTTAACTCTGGTGCTGTGTCACATACAGAAATTTTTTGATATTTGCAACCATAGTAAAACAAAGACTTATATTTTTGATATTTATTTTATATATTTCAATGCCATTTAACAAAGAAAAATCAACCAAAAAACGAGTTCGCGTGTCACCTCTGACACGTGTGTCATAGGTTCGCCATCACTGTGTTATGCCCTAGAAATGGAACTTGGGAGCCATTACAGTCTATTTCTTGAAAGCATTGGCAGAATTTATTTTAGTGATTCAAAGATGAAGATGACTATAGACTGGGATAGTAGCAAAAGATTTCATGCAAGGAACTTGATAATTAAGGAGCACCTAGTATTGCTAAATACTGAGCTATATGCTTTACAAAGTTTATTCCTTTAATCTTGCAATAGTCCTATGATCCACATTTGATGGATGAGGAAGTGGAGACTTAGAGAGGAGGCTAAGGAAACTTGTCCTAAGTCCTGCTAGCTCATAAGGAATAGGCCAGAAATCAAAACAAGTTAGCTCTACCCCTAAACCTATTTTTTCACTGCATCATACTCGAAATGCACTTTGAGGTATGGGTGTAATTTATGAAGGAATAAAAGAGAGGTAGTTATATAGAAATAAAAATAGGCGATGGTATGAAGACAGAAGCAAGAACAGTATGTTTACAGGGCTCATGGGGCATGAGGATGGTTGTTTCTGCCAACATGGATGGTCCCTGTGGGCTAGAGGTGTGAAGTGAAGCTAGAAGCATAGTTTAGGCTAGACTAGTAGACACTCAGAACTCTGTTAAGGAATCTGAGCCTTGTCCTCCAGGCAATCGAGATAAGATGAAGGCAGCTGAGCTAGGAGAGGTAGGAAATGCTTTAGAAAGATTAACCTGGCAGTTGTATAAGAATTTGGTGGAATCTTCTGTCTGGGTCTGTGATACTTTGTTCTCTAATCTGCTAGTGTAAGGCTCTCAATACTCTTGCCTTAGTTTAGAAACCTGGAGAACACTTAAAATGTGATTGAAATAGAATATACAGGAGGGTGGAATAGAAGGGAAGCAGTGACAGAGGCAGGAAAAAAAATTACCAATAATATACAGGGATTTGGGGCCCAACTGTATATAAAGGGCAAGATAGAAGAAAGAGTCAACGATGACCAGTTTTAAGCCTCAGTGACCAGGAGAATGGTAGTGATTTTTAAAAAATAAAGATATTAAGGGAGTAGCCAGTTTTGGACTATCTGTTGGTAAATTTGATTTATGATACATTGAATTGGGGGTAACGGTGGGAAAGCTAGGTAGAAATTACTAAGAAGCAGTTGGAGATGTGAGATAGTAGCTCAAGAGAGCAGTTAAGATGAGAGGTTAATGAATTTATGAGTTGTCTCCATACTGGTATAATAGTTAAAGAATGTTCATTGAAGCATTACCCACAATAGCCAGAGGTGAAAACAACTTAAATGTCCACCAGTGGATCAGTGGATGAAAAAATTATGGTACATGCATATAATGGAATACCATTCAACCTTAAAATAGGACATCTTATCATACATTACATCATGGATGAATCTTGAGGCCATGCTCAGTGAAATAAGCCAGTCACAGAAGGGCATATATCACGTGAGTCCACTTTTATGAGATACTCAGAGTAGCCAAACTCATAGAAGCAAAAAGTAAAATGGTGGTGCCAGAGGTTGAGGGAGGGGAGAAAAGGGAAGTTACTGTTCAATAACCATAGAGTTTCAGTCATACATAATGAAACAGCTCTAGAGATCTATTGTATAATTTAAATATAATTAACAATATTGTACTATACACTTAAAAGTTACTTTAGAGAACAAATTTCATGTTAGATGGTTTTTTAAAAGTTTTTAATTTTGCCAAAAAAGTGAAATCATTAAAAAATTAAAAGAGCCAAAGTGAATGAAGTCTGTCTTTTTTCTGGAGAAGAGAGAAAAGATCGAGGCTTAAGAAGAGACCTCTGGATAATACCCAGTTTTAGAGTAGGGTTAGGAAAAACTAGTGCAGGAAAAAGGCTAAAGGAGGAAGAGGAGAAGGACATTAGAGGCAATGGGTGGTAGGATTTCAAGAAGTCTGCACACTGAAGAGGGAAGAGCCAAATTATATTTCCAGTTATTCCACCTAGATAAACCTCATTTCTTCTTTGAGCTCCACTTTTCTTATCTGTAAAATGGAAACAAGAGCACCTATCCATAGAAGAGTACTTTGCAAACTGGGAAAATAAATAAAACATGAGGGTTTTATTTTGTTGTTATTGCTTTGCCTTCTTGACCCCAGCAGCTTGATTTTATTTTTTCTCCATTGCTGTCATTTTTATGAAGCTTTGCGGTTATGTGTTATAGCCTAACTATGTTAGAATACTCATAAGAAAACAAAACAAATATGGTGTTCTCAGAAGAGAGGGTCAAGTGATGTCTCTTTCTTAGAAACTTACCCCATCATTTGTTTTCCATAGACTCCCAAGATTGCATTTGTTTTATAACGGAAAAGAACCAAGGAAATGTCCAATGGGAAACAGTCAACTGACTGTCAGTTCATTTTAGACAATGAAAAACATGAAGTTACCATTTTAATCTACCTAGGTTCAGAGATTTTAAAAAGGCTACCTGAAAACTTCATTTTCTAGAGTATTGTCTTTCCTTGAAGAGTTGATGGCATTGTGTTGCAGAGATTTTAGGGGAGTTACAGAGAGCAGATTCAATTGGTTTTTAGTTCCCAAGCATCACCATTTTAGCTCAGATTGGAACTGGCACTAATCAGTTACCTGCAAGGAAACGGAGTTGATTCTTCACTTTCATCATTCCATCACCAGAGCCTCCGATGCACTCATCTTCATCATCACCGCAGTCTCCACTTTCAATCTCTTCTTCATCAAGGTTCTTATCCACAACTCTACCTTTGGGCATAGACATGGTTCTCAGGAGCTGAAAGAAAACAGACAAAAATGTAGCAGCTCTTCATATTTTTTTGGTAGGTCTAAAACAGTATGTTATTAACAGAACGCACTAAATGTGCTGAATGAGTTACACAGAAGCTTTTAAAAAATCAATTTCAAATTTAAATAAGTGTAAACTGCTTATATGCTATGGAGTTTCATACTCCTGGGCCTTTCTATGGCATTTCATATGATTCTCTACTCCTCTACTCCACTTACACAAGAATGTATATTGCATCAAACCTTTCCATGCCATGGTATTGAAGTTCCTGAAAGCCTCCATGATAGGAGAACTAACATGAGGAAATTAACAAAACATAGGCAAAGCATATTTATATATTCAGAGGATGCCAAAATCAGAAAAGATACCTATGGAAGCCTCTTATAACTGTATTTACAATTATTAAATTAAAACAACAAATGCTTTCCATCAAAAGAAGAAGATAGCACTGAATTTTATGTATCCTTTAAATGAATAATTACAATTAATTGCCATGTACCATGCCTTGTCATTAGAAAAACTTTTAAAATATCTCCCTCTTCCATCATTTCAATAAGATGCTTTGAAATTCATTTTGCTTTTTTTGTATGTAATATGCCCATGTAGAGGCATGTTTGTTTTGCTCTTCAGTGTCTGGCTTTTCAGACACATTGTCAATGTCTTTCCTATGTTACGGTGAATCCCACTTCCCAAAAGCCTTTCTGCTGACCCAGAAGCCTAGCTCACAGCCTGAGTGGTTTCTGAGGGCAGTTCTCAGACTCCATTTTATTCTTCCTCACCATTTCTCTCCAATACCCTCCATTTCTGCTCTAGCTTTTGCCCCATCCCCCTTTTTAGTTCTACATCTCAGTTTCCCCTCCTATTTTTATTTAAAATTTTTTTATTGACTTCAGAGATGAAGGGGGGGGAGAGAAATAGAAACATCAATTATTAGAGAGAATCATCGATCAGCTGCCTGCTGCATGCCCCATACTGGGGATCGAGCCCTCAACTTAAGAATGTGCCCTGACCAGGAATCAAACCATGGCCTCCTGGTTCATGGGTCTATGCTCAGTCACTAAGCAACACTGGCTGAGCACTACCTCCTATTTTTAAATAACAGCCAACAAAAAGTGCTAGATGTACTGAAACTGAGATTTTTGTCATTGAGGAAGAGGTATCCAGAAAAAAAAATACTGCATACACAGGAATGTATTGGTTTCTCTGGTCTTAATTGTCTTATGTTTATTGTTACTGCAAAATATACCTTTGTGTTCTCTGCTTGTGATTTAACTGCTATACCAATATCAACCTGGAACAAGCTACATACTATAGAGAAATTTGACTCTGCAGGCTTATTTTTTAAGCAAAGAAAGAAAAGTCCAAATAGTTCTTTTCTGCCCAACAACCTCTAATGGTGTCAGAGAAGCCAATCCACCAACCATCGGCCACTCCAGCATCATCTTCACCCTGCACTCTAATGTGTTCCTTCTCTAACCCTCCCCCATCCTCTACCATTTGTCCTGCAAATCTAAATGTATACTATAGACACATAGGCTATGATAAGATAGACTAGGTGCTTCTCAAACTTTTTGGTGGAGTCAGGACCCCTTTATACTCTTATTGGGAATCCAAGAGAACTTTTGTTTATATAAGTTATATCTATCGGCATTTACTATCTTAGAAATTATAACTGAAAAATTTAAATAGCAAAACTATGATGTGTTAACATAAATAACATTTTTAATGATATATAAATATATTTTCCCCGACATAAAACAATTAAAAGGGAGGGTGGCACTGTTTTACGTTTGCAAATCTTTTCAATGTCCAGCTTAGTATGTTAGCTGGATTATCATATCTGCTTCTCCATTCAATCTGTTGTTATATATTGTTTTGATTGAAACATTTGCAGAAAATCCAGCCTCTCAAAATATCTCATGATAAAAGAGAAATATTTTAGCAGCCTCATCAGGTTATTGTGAATATTTTTCATTGATACTAGAGAAAAACTCAAGTGGAAAGGTTAGTTGTAATGTAGAATATGAAACTATATAAATAAATTTTTCATGTTCTGTTACATTAAAGTTCATTGGTATGTTTTGAACTTTGAATGGGTCTTTTACCCATTTTGTATCATCACCTATGGGTTATCCTGAAAATATTGGTTCACTCTACTATGCAGGTTTTCCAAATGTTAGCACCTTTCATTATATGATATAAAAAAATCACATTCATTAACATAACCCACAGTCTCATTAGTAATGTCTTTAAGTATTGGGAAGCCTTGAAGCTCATGGTAGGACATAAAAATTTTCCTAAATTTTAATTTTTTTGAAAGTTTAAATTTTATCATTGGCAATAAATAATTTCAATTTTCCTTTAACTGATAGGCCTTCTTTGTGTAAAACATCCAGAAAATACTCAAGTATGTACAACTAAAGTTTGTCAGTCATAGTCTCAACAAAAATGGTGTTTCATTTAAAAAAGTGGCTAGTTTAGCTGATAGCTTAAATAATCCCATAAGTGCTTTTCCTGAGACACACATCGACACAGTTTACAGTAGAAATACCTTAAAGTACTTCACATTTAATAACACAGAATATTTTTAAAATTATACTCAAGCCCGACTGGTGTGGCTCAGTGGTTGAGAGTACACCTATGAACCAGGAGGTCAGTTTGATTTTCTGGTCAGGGCATGTGCCTGGGCTGCAGGCTCGATCCCCAGTAGGGGGCGTGCAGGAGGCAGCTGATCAATGATTCACTCTCATCATTGATGTATCTATCTCTCCCTCCCTCTCCCTTCCTCTCTAAAATCAATAAAAATATATTTTAAAAAAGTTTTTCCTTTTAAAAAAAATGTATGCTCAAGCCCTGGCCGGTGGGCTAAGTTGGTTGGAGTGTTGTCCTGTGAACCAAAGTTGTGGGTTCGATTCTGATCAGGGCACATACTTCAGTTGCGGATTCAGTCCCTGGTTGGGGCATTTAAGAACCAGGAGGTCACAATTCGATTCCCGGTCAGGGCACATGCCCAGGTTGTGGGTTCGATCCCCAATTGTGCAGGAGGCAGCCGGTCCATGATTCTCTCTCATTGATCTCTCTCCCTTCCTCTCTAAAAATCAATAAAAGTATATACTTGGTGAGGATTAAAAATATATATGTATATTTATGAGTTAAGGTTTAATAAATTAATCATTTTTACTGCTTCAGCAATAACATTCTTAAATAAAACTGCCTTTAATTTTTCTGCAAGTGTATGCCATTGAAGAATACAGTGACTGCTAGTACAGTTTGGTGCCACTGCCTTGATCCATACTGTGATACCAACAGTTGTACTCACATTGCTTTTGAACCACCAGTGCAAATATCAACACAGTGAAAAAGGCAAATAATATCTTGGTATTTTTGTGCAAATAATTTTTACCTTGTGAATCCTTGGGTTTCATAGATTACCAAAGTCCATAAAGCATTCTTTGAGTACTACTAAACTAGACTATAGTATCACTTCAGTTGACCAGAACATCCTAATCTCCTTCTTTACCATCATTGCTTATGGGAAAATTGCTTTCAACATAAGCATTTTTAGGTTAATCTTCAAAAATACATCCTTCATATATGTCATGGATTACCTGAATTAGAATTGTTCATATAAGGGGATTTGTGGTTAGATATATATTAGTGAACTTGCCATTTCTCAAGCACATCTCACACCTGTACCTTTCATTAATCCCTTTAGCAAACATTAATTGAGCACCTAATAGGAGCTGTTTTCATTTCAGTCTATTGAAAACACTATATTCTTTCAAGCCAAATTCAAATGTCATTTCCTTAATAAAGCCTTCTTGGCTACTGCGGATGGTCATTATAATTCTCCCTTCCCCTCTTCCACCACTGCTCCCTTTATCTGTATCTCCTAAATACTCCTTTATGTGTGCAACCTAGCATTATTTATTTGTACATGTGACTTTGCTCTACCACCAAACTGAGTTGCCCAGGGGCTTTGTCTTATTTATCTTTTAACCCTATAGCATTTAAAGCAGTGTCTTGAACACAGTAGGCACTCAAAAAATGTGCTATTGAACTGAAACAAAGTAAAGTGGCATGGTATCTTTAATTTTTTAAAAGCTATTTCTACAAACTCATGAAAAATGAGAAAGCCAAAGCACAGATTAATTATACAAGAACTTGTGAATGAATAGCTAAATCCTTTTGGACGACCCTGGCTAAGATCTGTAGCTAATCTATAAAGGCTATTTTCCAACCTCGTGTACAATGCCCTCAGTATTCTCCGGTAGTCCAGTTTTTTTTTAAGTGCAATTAAAAAAACTTTAAAAAATGTTGCCATTGAGATAACTTTTTTAGTTCTTAAATTACTCTCATTTTGGAGACAACTTCAGCATTGAAGAAGGATTATAGTATACTTTCAACGTGTTTTACACAGACATCTGCTGATGAACCTAACCGTCACACATTAACAAAACAAATCCCAAACTAGAAAGCCATTGTAAATGTAAATCTTAAAGAACACTCTGAAGCGCCAGAATGTTGAAACAAGAGTAATCTTTCAGAGATGAGAAATTGTCAGCAAGGACTGTGGATTTAATACAGCCTGGAATTTGAAACAGAAATCAAACCAGCTAATTACAATGCACAATATTGACCTTTTCGTTCCCTCTCTCACTCTTTACAATGTCTTCCAGACTGAACACTCACTTTATAAAAAGAAAGTTATGAGGGTCTTGCACACAAAATCAGGTAACTTTAGGGGCCTAGTGCTTTTGATTAACTGTTCAGCATTTTTCAAAGGACACTATCCTATTAGCTTTTTAAAAGCCAAGGCTCAGAATAATTATTATCAATGTAAACTATCTTATTAAAACACAGGTCTGATTATTTCACTACCCTACTCCCACAACCCTTCTATAAACCTGACATTTCTGCCACACATTGTTCGGCACTCCTTATGGGAAGGACTTTCACAGTCCAGTTTTTTCTATATCTACTCCTCTCCTTGCAACACTGTTTGAGCCACATGAGAATATTACAGTTACTTAAATATGCAATACATTTTATTTTATAATTTAATGTTAATTATATGTATCAATATAATATAAAAAGGTGAAAGGAAAGAGACATAAGGGGAAAAACCTAGTTCTCAAACTTTAATAAACATTTGTATTTTCAAAGGTTGGTGAATTTTTGTGGGGGTTTTTTTCTTTTCTTTTTTTGCCTACATTTTTACATAGTTGAACTTGGACTTTAGAATAAAACTGACTAGGTTTGGAATTCTGGGTTTTCCACTTATTAACCTTTTTCCCACTTATTAACTTTGCTGTTCAGTTTCCCTAAACCTCAATGTCTCTTCATCTGTAAAATGAGGGAAATGGTGCCTGCCTCATAGAATTGTTGTAATGAAGAAATGTGGTAATTTTAAAATGTTAAATGTGATAAAAAACACGTAGTGCAGTACCATTAATGGATCTACTGAAATTTACTTAACAATTCTCTGAATATTTAATACTTATATCACTTCTAGTTCTTTTGCTTCTATAAATAAAAATGGAGTATCAGGAGCATTCACATAACTTTTTCTATATTTCTTTAGTTTCCCATTAGTAGGATTACTGGGTTAAAGGGTATGTACATTTTTATATACCATGAGAGTGAATCTCCAATTTTGTAAGGGTGATTTTTAAAAACTCAAGAACCTCGGCCCCACCCACAGAGCTTCTGATTTAGTAGGTCAGGGGTGAAGCACACAGATCTGCATTTTTAACCAGATCTACCCCTCCAACTTATCATGAGCAAATCACAGATCACACTAATCAGAAAGGCTACTGCAGTGTTACTCCACTTCCCAGAAACCCTCTGAAACCACCTCTGGAAACCTTAGCCCCATGTGTGTCAGGATCTTTAGTACATGCGTTTCGAACCACTTTTCAAAAAACAAATGCAGCCTAATGATTTCCTTTTCATTTACTGGTAGATGTGGATATCATGACCCTTTGTCTTTGGAGTTAATGAAAATTCCTGGGTGTAAAGGTAATTGACTTTGATTAGAAAGAGAAATATTTGAAGTTAGTTTTGAGACAGGTATTCATGGTTGTATAATAAAAGGAAACAAAAAGTCTGGAATAAATACTTACGAAAATTAGAACTATAGTATAAGAGGAAAAAATGTTCTTTAGATTTAGCGATTTCATGTTCTTAAAATCATAATAACTAAGATAACAAAAGAGCTCTGCATCATGGGACAATGTGATTTGTACAAAGCTCTTTTCCTGGTTGGTTGACAGGAGAACAAAGATCAAAGGACACACTGGTTGTTCTTAGGGGGATCAAATATGCTGAAATTAGACCAGTGAGAGCAGCAACTCTTGATCTGTCTATATGGTATAAATAACGTGCCTCTTGAAATTATCTTGATTGCAAAGATATGAACCTTATCAGCCACACATTGTGCTAGGGCCTAACATATGTTCTCTCACGTAATCCTTGAATCTTCACTGCCAATTTGTGTAACAGGGAAGACTGCCATCCCTATTTCCCACATCAAGGGAGGTTACTGAGGCTCAGAGAGGGGACATGACTTGATCAAGTCATTGTGTAAGTGATAGAGACCTTATTAAAAATAAAGTCTTCTGCTCCAAAGTCCAGAGATTTTCAAGAACAACATGCTGTCTTAGGTAAAGGCATCAACTAATGGGGCTTTCATTTCATATTTTTGCCATTTTGACTGCCTTTACCTGAGATAATTTCCAGTTCAATCACAATTTTCCGGATTCTATCCATGAGCTATACCTCGATGGGAAGGCCATTTGTTATTTATTGGTTGGAGAGATAATGACATTGGATGCCTCCTGCTTGTTTTCCTCAGCCTTGCTATCCACTGTGTCTTAAATAATCAACCTATCTAATCATAAATGGATTTGTTTTGAAAAGATTCAGACAACTGGTTAGAATAGAGTGAAAAATTCCATTAGTGCTGCTACATGGCTAAGAATTTTCTTGACTTTAAGCTCTTTAGCATTTTAAATATAAAGGATAAATAACAAAATAGATACTGCAAATGTAGGGCTTGGTAGGTATTTTGAGGAATTAGCTGGTTTTGTCTCTTTTGCCTACTCACATACCTCTATCTAGGCATTTAAAAAATATCTGGACTCCCAGTTACATTTTAAAGCTATTAAGCTGGGCTTATAAAACCGATTTTGAACTATCTGGATGCTCAGCTTTATACAACCTGCAAAGAATGCTTTGGGGGCCCAGTTTCCCATGTCCATGGCAATGTAAACACATGCTTTACTGTTTGTATTTGAGTAGCATAAGCTAATGGGAAACAAATGTGGTGGCTCCAATGAATCCCAGCTTTTTTTGGAATGCCATTATTATTTATACAATGTGCACATCCACAAGGCTTAGGGCACGTGACCTCTGCATTGCATACACACTTCCTTTGAACAAATGCACCAAACCATTGCCACAACTAATTGGAAACAATGGCAGCTCCACATATTTCAGATGAAGCCAGAACCCAAATATATAGGGCTAGAATTAATGGCTATATATAGAGTTTACACATTGGAAAGGCAATAAAGTATAGCAGTTAAGAGTGTGAGCTTTGGAATCTAACCAGTATGGATTTCAATGTCTACTCAGCCTATGTACTAGCTGTATTACTCTGGGCAAATCACTTAAATTCTCTGCACTTCAGTTTCCTCACCTGTAAAATAGAGGATAATGCTATTCACTAACTTCACAGGGTTGTTGAAGAATTAAATTAAATAGCACCATTCACATTTCATAGTCCCGTGTATCTTTCTTTCATAGAACGTTTCACAGTTTATAATTATATATTCCATGTTTTACTCCATTAGACTAACAGAAGGGATAAATAGTCTGTTTCTATTATCAGTGTGTGGAACAAAGTAAATTTTCATTATTATTCATTAAATGGATGAAAGAACAAATCAATAGAAAAATGCGTGTGAAGTGCTTAGCACATTGCTTAGGAAGGTAATAAATTCTCAAACATTGTTAAGTTTGCTGCTGAGGATGATGATGATCATGAATAGAAAGAAGGGGAGGAGAAGGAGGGAGAAGAGTGGAAGCAGTCATAGTATCAGACATGAAGAGCTTATTATAATTGCCTTGTAAGGCAAAACAAGTAACACTCCATGACCAAACACTAAGGCACCAGAAAGAAGAGTCTGAGAAACCCTTCTGGATGCTCCCACTAAGATAAGGATCTGTGCATTCAGTATACACACAGAGATGTTTAGGAAAGAGCAAAAGGACTGGCTATAGGCTGTGCATCCACGTGATATTGATAAGAAGACCACCCACAGCCAGATACTCTCTTGTCTGGGCATAATTTCCATGTCCACCACTTATCTACAGCACATACTTTCTCTACCACTTTCAGCTTCCCAATTTTTACTTTGTTAATGTAGCACTGAAACTTGTGAAAATAAGTCCTTCCAATTAAATAAATGTTGGGATAGTAAAACAAACAAAGATATAAAAGAAGCAAACTTGGGATGGGATTAAAACTATCTTAGTGGGGCTCCCTCTCAGTAGTATAAATAGTTCTCTGCAGTTTTAGGAAGCTACCCAATGCTTTAAAGTAAACAATTTATAATAACACTAGTACCCCAGTGCACAGATTTTTGCACATTGAAAGGAAATTAAGTAGAAGGTGACTGGCAGGGCAGGACTGGGTGAGACCGGCCAGACATGCCCTGGAGCCAACCTCCCGAGGTCCCTCCCTGGCCGGCTGCACCTGGCGTGGCACTGTGGTTCAAAGGGCTTCTGTGGAATGAGCAGGATCTCTCCGGCAGGTGGGGTCCTTCAACCTGGCCTGCGAGGATCGGGCCAAAACTGGCTCTCTGACATCCCCCAAGGGGTCCAGGATTGAGAGAGGGCAGTTCTCAGGTGACACACCCTGGAATCAGGCTCCCTCTTCTCTGGTTCCAGGGTGTGTCACCCAAGAACAACCGCTGCAGCTCAGCAGCTCCTGCATTGAGCGTCTGCCCCCTGGTGGTCAGTGTGCATCATAGCTACCAGTTGGACAGTTGGACGGTTGCTTAGCCTTTTTTATATAGACTAGTGACCCAGTGCACAGATCACTAGTTTGAAAGAAAATTAATTAGAAGGTGGCTGGTGGGGTGGAACTGGGCAAGACAGGGTGGACACGCCCTGGAGCCAACTTCCCACAGTCCCTCTCCACCGGCTGCTCCTGGGGTGGCACCGTGGCTCATAAAGGGCTTCTGCAGAATGAGTGGGGTTCCTCCAGCAGGTGGGGTCCCTCAGCCTGGCCTGTGGGGATTGGGCTGAAGCTGGCTCTCCGACATCCCCTGAGGGGTCCCAGAGTGTGAGAGGGCACTCTGTAAAGTTTCTGTCATATAGGGCGTGGAACGCAAATGCAAGTGTGCAGTAAACCAGATTCAGGGCCGACAGTGCCCCAGCAACAACATAACCCAAGGCCGAAGGTGGAATTGTGTGGCCCCATGAAGAATCGGGCTCCCTCCTCTCTGGTTTCGGGGCGCATCACCCGAGGACTGCTTGATTTGTTGGTGGCAGGTCTGTGGTGCCGGCCAGTATGTGTCATGGCAGCTCCTTGTTGAGCGTCTGCTCCCTGGTGGTCTGTGTTCGTCATAGCGACCAGTCAGATGGTCAGACACTTAGCATGTTAGCCATACACACACACACACACACACACACACACACACACACACACACACATATATATATATATACAGATTACCAATAGCTTACAACTGTATAGTGTTTTATTATTTTCCAAGAGGTGGCATAGCATAATGGCTAAAAGCTCATACTCTGTGGTCAGAAAACTTATGTTCAAATCTAAACTCTGTCATTTACTAACCCTGTTACTATAAATAAGTTATTCTTTAACCACTCTGAGCCTTATGTTTCTTTTTTTTTTAAATATATTTTATTGATTTTTTACAGAGAGGAAGGGAGAGAGATAGAGAGTTAGAAACATCGATGAGAGAGAAACATCGATCAGCCGCCTCCTGCACATCTCCCACTGGAGATGTGCCCGCAACCCAGGTACATGCCCTTGACCGGAATCGAACCTGGGACCCCTCAGTCTGCAGGCCGACGCTCTATCCACTGAGCCAAACCGGTTTCGGCTTATGTTTCTTATATATTAAAATAGATATAATAATACCTGTACCTACCTGCCACATTGCATGACAATGGGGATTAAATGAGACAATCCATGTAAAGCACTGAAGTTAGTACCTGGCAGTAAGTGCTCACACAATGATATGTTAATATTATATAGTAAAACCTAATAAAAGAATAATATGCAAATTAACTCTCATTCCATCACAAAGATGGCGGCAGCCACAGAGCTGGAGTGAGCAGGAGGCTTGAGTTGCCCCAAGGGATGGAGGAAGCCAAGCTTCCCACCTGCCCTGCCGCTCAAGGCTACAAAGTTTCAGTTATAGAAGATAAATCCCAGATACCTGCTTCCAGTCAGAGTGGCCTCCGCTCAAGGAGGGGCTAGGAACCTGGGTTGCCAGGGGCAACCCAGGCTTCGAGCTGGACCAAGGCAACAAAGTTTCAATTATAGAAGTTAAATAAATCCCAGATGCCTACTTCTAGCCTGCCAGGCGTGACCAGCCTGAAAACGGACCTCAGCCCCTCACCCAGGCTGGCCAGGCACCCCAGGGGGTGAGGGTTCCCACTGGGGGGCTTGACCAGGCTCC
>NW_006282600.1:330633-365421 GCF_000327345.1 Myotis davidii | reverse complement strand
TGTTGGCGGGAGCCTCTCCCATCTCCTCAGCAGCACTAAGAATGTCCGACTGCAGCTGAGGCCTGCTCCCTGCTAGCAAGTGGACATCCCCTGAGGGCTCGTGGGCTGCCAGAGGGATGTCTGACTGCCAGCTTAGGCCTGATCCTCCGTGGAGCAGGCTTAAGCCAGCAGGTGGACATCCCCTGAGGGGTCCCAGACTGCAAGAGGGCACAGATCAGGCTGAGGGACCCCACTCCCCAAGTGCACAAATTTTTGTGCACCGGGCCTCTAGTATATTTATAAAATCTGAATCTCTGAAGGGGATGAATTCTAATTTTTTTTAAAAATATGTTTTATTGATTTGATAGAGAGAGGAAGGGAGGGGGGAGAGAGAGAGAAACATCAATGTGAGAAACATCCATCGGCTGCCTCCTGCATGCCCCCTACTGGGGATCAAGCCAGCAACCCTGGCATGTGCCCTGCCCAGGAATCGAACCAGAGACCTCTTGGTGCATAGGACAAAACTCAACCCCAACCAACTGAGCCACACTGGCCAGGGCTGAATTCTAAAATTTTGGCACCATTAACATTCAATTCTGGCCTGGGTAGGGTTAATTTTGTGGAATGTTGCAGGCTTTCAATAAATCTTCGTTACTAGGTCATTGCTACTGATATTTCATTATTTTTATACTCAAAAGCCCTTCCACATAGCTTCTCTTGTTGATGTACCTAGGACACCTGTGAGGCAGTGGGGAAAGTATTATTAACATCATTTTATAAATAAGAAAATTGGAGCTGAGAGAGAAGTGAGGCAACATGCTCCTTTTTAGCCTGGAAATTGTTTAATAGTAACTACTGTGAAGTCATTAGTATTTGGAATGGGGCTGGGGAGGAGGGCTTATATACTCCAGCATTAACTTGGCACGGGAATGGCCTGGGGATAAGCACAATGTATGACACATAATAGGTGTCAGGAAATGCTTGGTAACTGAAAGAATGAGTGAAGCAATGGGTTAACAAAATAATAAGCGTTTTATTCACTGACTTTGGATTTTTCCCAATCTCTATCTCTTCAACCCTGGTCTGATATGTCATTGCTGTTGCTCTGGTATGGTAATAACTGATTCCTGCCTGGGGGCCCTGGATACACTGAGGTTGTATAGCTAGACAGATGTTTGGATAGACTGCCAGCATTCACTTTATTAAAGCAACCCTGCGAGGCAGGTTTCATAATCCCCTCCAGGTGAGAGAGCCTCCTCCCCTGATAAAGTGGGGTCAAGTCAAAGAAGAAGGCATAAAATTGATCTTTTAAAGCAAATGAGACAACTAACTCAAAGGGATGGGGCCAACCCACTCACTGAGTGGCTGAATGAGGTTCCTGAGGCCTCCTAATAAGTTTTTTCCAATGACAATGATAGATTAGTTGGCCTGAGTGTGTTAATTGTGGGCTCTGTAATGCCCTTATTTAGGGTCTCCAGCTTTACTAGACTAAATTTCAGTTTAAGGGGCCATAACTCCCACAAAGTACAGTTCCAATTATAAGGCTGGACAACCCATCCTCAAGAAACTGGTCAAGTCCTACCTTGTTAGGTGGGGCAGCAAAATGCAAACACAGCAAGATACCTTGCAGAACACCAAGTCCAATTTCCCTCTGAAGGCATCTGACCCTGGCTACCACCATGGTTGAAGATTAGTGACTTCTTATCCCTGTGACAGTTTTAATTATTGTGAAAAACCACAAGGACAAAATATAACTTTTTCTGGAAGAAAAACTTACTTTGAAGACATCTGTGAAACCCCACAGCATTGCTCAGTTTCCAAAGGAATCACCTCATTTTCATGAGGGCCACTGACAAAGGGCAATGGTCCCAGAGTAAAAGTATACCTAGATATTACATATTTCCTCATGGAATTGAGGTTACACAAACATGATCTGAGCATTTACTATTGTCCTAGTGTATAAATCTGATTCATTCCAAATAGACATCTTGTGGTTATACTTTTGGGAAATGAGAGTTCTTGCCTTTAAAAATAACTGTGTATGAACCACAGAAGCCATGTCGTCAAGCATAGGGCTTGAAGAGTCAGCCTCAGTGACTGGACAATGGTGTACTATTCTTTCATAAGTCTTTCATAGCCCTCCAAGGATTAATGAGATGCCTCTAGTTTCCCCATTGAAGCTTCCTTTCTCTGAAGACTAGGTCTAGATCAGGATTTATAAATAGGTTTTCAGTGAAAACAGTTTACCTTCTCTGGTATAGTATCTGAAAAACATGAATTTTAAACATGTTTCAGATAATTAAGGCTACATTGTATTATTCTGAAGTAAAATAAATGACCTGTTGCATCTGGCACAAATAAAATAGCAGGGGCTTGATGAAAAACTAGATTCTGAGTTTCTAGCTGTTATTTCCTTGGAGGTAAGAGAGTTTCAAATCTTTCCTGTTCAAAGTTTTAGGCTATGGAATCCTAAAGGAGAAATTGGCTCCCACAGGAAAGAGGAAACATGACTAAAATTATAATATTCATATCTAATCACATACTTTTAAAGGCTGAAATAGAAGAAGCAAAAGGATGGTGCCCTTATATAATTTTTAACCTCACCCCATGAGTAAAGGTTAATTTAAGAAGTGCCCTGACAACTCTTTTAAATACAAAAAATTGGGATGTGTCCTAAAACAGTGCTTTGTTTGATAAATATAGCATTAAAGATGCTAGAACAATTAGCTCTTTCTGAATCTGCCATTAATAGGTTTTGTAGCACTTTGGTCACAGAAGACAACTATAGCACCAGAATTTTATGAGGAGCACTGACCACCTTAATTACATGGTGTAGTACCAAATGTTTAAGTACTTCCTTATTGTAGTATAGCCTTCCTTTCTGTACCTCTAGTGGTTTGAATGGAGTGGTCAAACAGTGAATGAAGGAATGTGAAATGGAACTCCTGGTATTCTGCAGTAGCAAAGGAATTCAATTCCTGCTTTTGATAACCATTTAGGACACTGAAGAAAAGTGACTGTAACACTGTAGTTCAACTCAAGCAGCCCATTAACACTTTGAATATATTCACTACCTTGCTGGAATTCTATATTTGATAAAATGGTCTTTCACCAAAATTCACAGTCATTTTACATCAAGTTATTGCTATTGGTGATTATTTTTCCAATTTTAGCGTAGTCAATTCTAGTTGCAGAATTGTCTGCGAGGTTGATTATATATACTTACAAAATAATTTCTACTTAGTATTTGGCTAAACTATCCTTCATATTCACCTTTCATCCCTTAATTAAAATACTCACTAATCTAGTATATCCATATACTTGCCATTTGGTAGCATATCTTAGATTAATTTTACTTCTCTGAAATAAGCACAATGTTGAAGCCTAGTACAGATATAATCATTTCCATTCCCGTGTGGGTCTCTATCATCATTCCTTCTTACTCTTAAATTCCAAGCTTCATCAAGCATTTCTCCTATTGGCACTGCCTACGAATCCATTCTTCAGACAGGCCTCTTATTTTTCCTGAGAAGCTTATTAGAATTTAACCACAAGGTCTGGGAACAGTACCATGTAACCAAGTCCAGCTAATTTGTACTCAGTGTTGTGCAGAGCTTGATCCCGTGCTATTTTGGCGAGGTATATGTTGGTAGAGATTAAGATGAATTATTTTCTTTGTTGGCTCTCTTTGGTGGATTGGGTGTGCCTATTCTGTTTGCTCCTGGGACTGAAGTGCTTGGCTGTCTGTCTTACTTGAACTCCTTCCCTATCTCACAAAACTATTTGGTGATGATAAAGTGGCAGGAATAGGAGAATATAAGTGTGGGAGGGGAAAAAGAACAGCTTATTAATAGGCTGCAGCCAACACATATTTATAGCTCTTCCTTTCTTTGTTTCTCTTCACTGATCTCACTAGGTAAGAATGTCTTCACCAGTTCTAACATGGGTTTCTCCACCATCCTCTGAAATTCTGTTTAGACAGATATTCAATTAACATTTTTGTTAAATTAATATGTGTTTCCCTCCCCGCAATGTTTAACCCCCTTTTTATATACACACACATTCTCAACATTCTGTTTGTTCACCATATTTCTGGATACAGCTTATGGTAATTTTCATCTTTAACGAACTCAACATTCATGTCCTAACTAGATGCATCAGCGAAGGAAATGATTGGGAAGCAGAGATCTTACTTTCCAGAAAGTGTCCAATATGAGAAATGGAGATATTAAATGTATTGAGCAGCCAAAAGTGCTAAGCATCATATTCATCCTATTACTAGAGGAATTAGGTTGTAGATTTGGAATGATGAGTTAGAAAGAACCTGAGAGATCATATGTTCCAATCCATTCATTCTTATAGATGAGCACAGCAAGTCCACACAGACAATAGTTAGTAAAGCTTTTTTTAACTACCTAATCAGGAGTAGATGACATAAGCTAGTTTTCTGTCTAGTCCTTGGGCATATCACAAGAGAACCAGTCAAGGGCAGTTAAGAGAGAGGCAAAGGGACTTGAGAGTTGCAAAATGCTTTTAGGTCTAGGAGGAGGGCAATGAGGTTCTTTGGATCCTTAGTTAAACCTGGTCAAATAACAGGTTGGGAAGAAGATAACATGCCCCTTTGTGAGCATGTGGCAGCCAACTTCCAGGTTGGCAAAGGTAATTGGTAACAATAGAACATGGAGCCTGCCCTCAAGAAATATCCTATATAAGAAAAGCCTAATATGCTAAGTGTCCGATCATCTGTTAAACTAATCAAAGTGTAATATGCTAATGATATGCTAAGGCTGCTCAACTGCTCACTATGATGTGCACTGACCACCAGGGGGCAGACGCTCAGACTGGTAGGTTAGCTTACTGCTGGAGTCCAGACCATCGGGACTGAGTGAGACTGGCCGGACAAGCCCTGGAGCCCTCCCTTGGTCCCTCTCTGGCTGGCCAACCTCCAGCATCCCTCCCTAGCCCAACCATGCACCAGTGGGGTCCCTCAGCCTTTATACTCTTGCAATCTGGGACCCCTTGGGGGATGTTGGAGAGCCAGTTTCGGCTTGATCCCTCAGGCCAGGCCGAGGGACCCCACTGGTGCACAAATTCGTGCACTGGGCCGCTAGTATAGTCTATAAGGAGTTCCTTTCTAAATGGTGTGGAAAAGTAGTGGAATAAAATCTTCCCAAGTCCTCATCTCATCCACTCTTGATTAGGTGGATAAATCAATGTGTCAAAATATAGGTACTTCCTTATTTTCTCCCAGTCATTTCTTCCTATTTCCAAGAAATTCCAGTTGAAAACATCTTAGAGAGGCTTAACATACTGAAATACTTGCATTTGCATTCAATTAAACATAATTCCTTTTTGCTTTATACTCTTTTTACTTATAAACATTTAAGTAATTGATCAGTTTTGTTAAAACAAATGGTGAATTACTAAGTTATGGTGGCTTTTAATTATTGACACTTCAAATATGTTGCTGCCCCAAAGGTTAAATTTGGTGGGTTGGTTAGTTTATACATCTTCAAATATCAACTATATTTAAGTACTGCCCTGACATTTCAGATGATTGACATCTTGTAGTTTCGTGTTTCCAGAAAGTCAGGAACATAGTTTAATCATCAGTGAAGTTGTATACAGTGATTGTACAGGTTTGAACTAAATTTCAGCATCACTATCTGTGAGTTGACAGTGCAGAGACCTTCTGCTATAAATGCACTATCCACAATATCAAGAACAGAGTGCCCCACAAATTCACACACTTAGGTACTCATATTTATGCAGATGCCTCAATTAATGGAAAGCAAATACATAACTGCCTTAATAAATAACATAATACCCTGAGGGCCACAGGAGTTTGCAGGAGGCTGCTGTTACTGTTAACCAAGTTCTCCCCTTTTTAAAACATGTCCCTGCTCCGCCCCATTCCAGCTTGACTTCCGTTTCTTATTCTAGGTTTACCAGCCAGAAATAAGACTTATTTTTCTTCAACTTAACTGGGAAAATAATTCCTTCACTTTTATTATTAAGACAACAACATCATTATACAGGCCAAACCTATATACTTAAAAACATTACTTTGCTTTTAGAAAAGCACACCCATTCACTGCATTGTTTTCTGAAATTTCACTTTCTAGTTCTATGTTAAATAATAATAATTAAACCTATTATTTCTAACAGCTCTGTGTTGAAAGTCAAAGATAATTTGAGAATCATGAAAGCAATGAGAGAATCAATTCATCATATATAGATGACTCAATAAGATTAACAGTTGTATTCTCATCAGAAACCAAGAAGCCCAGAAGGCAGTAGTATAACATATTCAAAACACTAAAAGAAAAGAAAAACCTGCCAACCAAAAATTCTATATGTGGTAAATCTGTCCTTTAAAAAATGAAGGTGAATTTAAGATATTCCCAGATAAACAAAAGCTGAGGAAGTTTGTCACTATTAGACATGTTCTAAGAGAAATGCTGAAGGGAGTTCTTTACGCAGAAATGCAAGGAGATCTAATTATATGCTGCCTATAAGAGATAGACCTCACATTCAAAGACAAAAATTGGTTGAAAGTAAAAAGATGGTAAAAAATGAACCATGCAAACAATAACTAAAAAGGAGCTAAAGTGGCTATATTAATATCAGACAAAATATATTTTAAGACAGAATTGGTACTATAGAAAAAGGACATTTTGCTGATGAAGGGTTAATACACCAATAATTTAAAATTATAAATGTATATGCACCTAACAGTAGACCTTGAAAAGACATGAAGTAAAAACTGACTGAATTTAACGAAAAAATAAGCAATTTAAAAGTAATAACTGGAGCCTTCAATACCCCATTTTTAATAATAGATTAAACAATTAGACAGGAGATTAACAGGAAATAAAAGACTTAACACTATAAACCAGTGGTCGGCAAACCATGGCTCGAAAGCCACATGCGGCTCTTTGGCCCCTTGAGTGTGGCTCTTCCGCAAAATACCACGTGCGGTCTTTTAAATATGAGGGAAGCTTTTCTTTTTTTTTTATTGCTTAAAGTATTACAAAGGGTATTACATATGTGTCCTTTTCTTTTTTTCTTTCTTTTTTTTCCTTCCGCCCTTGACAATCCCCTGGGGAAGCTTTTCTCAACAGGTTGCAGGAATTCAGAAACAGCAAAGCAACGTTAGCCTTTGTTAAAAAAACCCCTCTCAATGCTACTGTAACAGAATTAAATTTTTCTCCTTTTAATATTGACATTGGCAACTTTGAAATGCAATTGCTGGATTTAAAAAACAAAGAACTGTGGAGCTCAAAATTTGAACGTCTTTGTGCTGATATGGAAATATTGGTGAAAAACAAATGTGAACTTAGTTCACAGCACAAGTGGTCTGCTTTGAAAGACCTGGAGAAGGAAGATATGTTGATTTTTAACACCTGGAATAGTATTCCTGACTCATATAATCAACTGAAAAAACTAGCATTTGCTGTTCTTTCCTTATTCGGGTCTACATATATATGCGAACAATCATTTTCAAGCACGAACTTTATCAAGAGTAAATTGAGAAGTCGTATTATTGATGAGAACCTGGAATCGTGCCTAAAATTAAAAACAACAGCATACAAACCTGACTTACCCAAACTTTCCAAGGAGATGCAAGGCCATTGTTCACATTAGTGTTTGTCAGTCATTGTAATGATTTAATTTTATGGATATTGTAAGGTAAATTGTAAGGCAGATAGGCGAGTGTGAATGGGAGAGTTGGAAGGGGTCGACCTTAGCGAACGTACCTCAATCAGATTGAGGACGTTTTTAGCAAAGACCAGCTTAGGAATACCCTAATTAAGTTAATAACAATGTACCTAAACTTTTTTAAGTTTAAAATTTTGGCTCTCAAAAAGATTTTCAATCATTATACTGTTGATATTTGGCTCTGTTGACTAATGAGTTTGCCGACCACTGCTATAAACCAACTGATGCTGGGAAAACTAAATATCCACATGCAAAAGAATGATTTTGTAACCATACTTTACACCATATTAAAAAATTAATAGCAGACCAAAAGCCAAAATATAAGAGCCAAAACTATTATAAAAACTTTGGAGGCAAATATAGGGGTAAATCTTTGTAAATTTGAATGAAGCAAAAATGTAAATGGTAAAAGAAAAAAATGGATAAATTGGACCTCATCAAAACAAAAAACTTTTTTGCATTAAAAATGCCATCAAAAAAGTAAAAGGACAACATCCAGAATGGAAAAAAAAAAGTCAAACCGTTATCTGATAAGGGTCCCATATCCAGAATATCTAAAGGTCTCTTACAAGTAAAAAATGAAGAGGCAAGCCAATTAAAAAATGCATGAAGGATATGAATAAGTATTTATCTGGAAATATATAGAAATGGCCAATGAATAAGATGCTTAACATCATGAGTCATTAGTGAAATGTAAATCAAAAGGACAATGAGATATCACTTCATATCCTCTAAGACGGCTATAAAATAATAAAAATGAGAGTAACCAGAAAATAAAAAATGTTAGAGATAATATGAAAAAAGTGGAATTCTCATAAACTGGTAGAAATGTAAAATGCTTCAACCATTGTAGAAACAGTTTGGTGGTTCTTTAATAAGTTAAATTATTAAATACACCTTAAAATCATGTACTTAATATACATATAAAAGTATAAACACTATATACATACAATTACAATATGACCCAGCAATTTCACTCCTAGGTATATGCCCAAAAGAATTGAAATCGAGGACTCAAGCAGATACTTGTTCACAATGTTAATAGAAGCATTATCCACAATAGGCAAACAACCCAAATGACCACCAATGGAAGAACAAATAAACAAAATATGGTATATATACACACACAATGGAGTATTATTCAGCTATAAAAGGAATGAAGTACTGATGCATGCTACAATATAGATGAACTTTGAGAATATAATATTAATTGAAATAATCTAGTCATAAAGTAGCACATATTATATGATGCCGTTTATATAAAATATTCAGAATAGGCAAATCCAGAGAAACAGAGAGTAGATTAGTGGTTGCCAGAGGCTGAGGGCTGGGGAAATGGGGAGTGACTACTAATGGGTATGGGGTTTCTTTTGGGGATGATGAAAATGCTCTGAAATTAGATAGTGATGATGGTTGCACAACTTGTTCAATATTACTTCATCAAATCCACTAAATTATACATTTTCATACGGTGAATTTCATGGTATGTATAGTTTATCTCAATAAAAAGAGAAAGAAAGGAACCAATCAATTGGAAAGAATTTCCAACCTCAAATTTAGAACTAAACTTCCTATTCTTTGGTATTAAAGAAATCATTGAAAAATTCTACTTTTTAAAGATATGACATGGTATTCCCTCCTGTGAAAAGATATTTTCTTGGAATAATTTTTAAAAATAATCTTTATTTTATTTTTCTATTTAAACTTACCTGAAATCTATTATGCCAGCACATCAATTATCTTATTACACTGTCTCAGTGATCTTAATGTTCCACAAGAATCTTTTCCAGATTTGCTTTCAGTACTCATTCAGACCAGGGAAAATGAGTTGTACAAGGAGAAGGGCCATCAAGGAGAAGCAATGTAGCTAGTTCTGATGTGACTAGGGCCTGTAGAATTTTATCACACGAAGAAGCACTGAAAAGAAGATTTCAATAAATAGTTCTCATTTGGCTAATTCTTAAGGTAGAAAATCAAAATGATTCCTAAACCATGAATGATATATTGGAAGATTATGATTTCTTGCGGAATTAAATTCACTCCTACTTTAATAGTAATAGGGGCTGTGTGAATGACCCTCTGGATACCAAGTGAGAAACTTGGCATACGAGGTTGTTATATTTCTGAAATTTCTATCATATTTCCAGTGTCATCTTACAAAAGAAATATTACAAATTCAACACAGACCTATTTCTAAACCTGGTTAGGCGATTCAAAGGTTTATTTGTTCTAATCCCCAGGCATCTTAGGACAACATGTGTAATATTTTGGAGCTTATTTTTACAAAAACAGAAAAAGAGAACGTTGCAAACACATTCCAAATATATAAGGAAAACAAATAATTTTGTGAGCAATATATCTATGGCAAGATGGAAACTGCCTCTCTGGTCTCTGAGTAAATGTAGTGCCCTGTGGGCAATGACTATAGAAGTAAAATGCTCACTGCAAGTATTGCATTCACCAAGCTATTAAATATATTTATGAAACAAGCACCTACTAGGCTTCCTGTTTGCACCACTGCACTTTTTTTTAACATCAGTCAATTACACCAGGAGCCTGGAGTCCAAGAAATAGGGAAAATATGGCTTAAGGGTGGGCAAACTTTCTGACTCGAGGGCCACAATGGGTTCTTAAACTGGACCGGAGGACCGGAACAAAAGCATGGATGGAGTGTTTGTGTGAACTGATACATGTTAACACTGCTGCTGGTGAAGGAGCGGAGGGGAGAGCTGGCTTAAACTCTTTGACTTTTAGTGTTGATGGTTTATGCATTTTAACAGTACTTAAATCTATCCATATTTTGGTATTGTTATTTAAACCCTTTCATTTGGAGGTTGTCATATAAAGTTTAGCGATCCTAAATTATCTTTACTGTACCTATCTCAACATTTTCATTCATAAACCAATGGGCTTTTTTATTTGGTTGATGGCTTCTTCCAGCAACTATCCAAACAGCAGGTTCCAGTTCTAAGTATTCTAATGTACTAAGAACCCCTGAAGAGAATCATGAAATAAATCACTGTGTTGAATTCAGAACTGTCATCGTAATTGGTTGATTGTTGATGGCTTTTATTTATTTTTTAAAAATGTATTTTTTTGATTTCAGAGAGGAAGGGGGAGAGATAGAAACATCAATGATGAGAGTTATCGATCAGCTACCTCCTGCATGACCCCCACTGGGCATCGAGTCCACAACCTGAGCATGTGCCCTGACCAGAATCGAACCATGACTTGGTTCATAGGTCAATACTCAACCACTGAGTCATGCTGGCCAGGCAAATATTTAAAAGCCTTTACACTGGTTAATGGCATATGACCTTAAATTCATATACACCACTATGTTAATTAGCAAGTGAATATGAACATTACCAAAAGTCCTCTTTTTAAAAAGGCAATATACAGCCCAGCTGGTGTGACTCAGTGGTTGAGCCTTGACCTATGAACCAGGATTCCTGGTTAGGACACATGCCCAGGTTGTGGGCTAGATTCTCCAGTGTGGGGCGTGCAGGAGGCAGCCAATCGATGATTCTTTCTCATCATTGATGTTTCTATCTCTCCCTCTCCCTTTCTCTCTGAAATAAATATATATATTTTAAAAGCAACATACATTTATCTCTGCTATATTCTAGCCAATGCTTCTTTTCCAGTCAACTACTTCCTGGTTTTAATTTAACTACATGGTTTATATATCACTTACAAATAGGGTATATTATACAGAGCTTCTATAAAGCCAGATAATTCATAATAACAATTCCCTTCAGAATCTGAATAAATGTCCTAGGGGCAGCCACACAAATCTAAGCCACCAAGTAATTCCAGTGGATATATATTGACCTAATTGTTATATGTTTAAACCTAAAACAAAATGTCACTTTATAGTTGGCTGTACATTCTTACATGCTGTGAACACTGATTTATTTCACGTTTTAAGTTTCATGCTCAGCCTGCAAATTGTATTATCCAAGAGAAATTGCATTCTGGCATTCAGATAAGACCCCTGTTATTTGCTTGTCTAATAAATTATAAACAAATTTGATTTGGAGTCATAGCTATATTGGGCCTCTACATATCATCCTCTGATGGGATTGCAAATGTGTATTGGAAAGAGCACTAGAGAAGCAGTCAGGTGTTCTCAGTTCTGCCACTCTTTTGGTCTTGGGGGGAGGAATCTCTTTCACTATTTGGGCCTTAGTTTCCCAATATATACAAGGAGGGAGTTGGACTGCATGAGCTCTAAGACTTTTACAGCTCTGACAACTTATGAATTTTTGAGATCACTAAGGAGAGGAAAGGGGGAAATTATTTTGGAATAATTTTTAAAAATATATATATTTTATTGATTTTTTAGAGAGAGGAAGGGAGAGGGATAGAGAGTTAGAAACATCGATCAGCTGCCTCCTGCAACCTCCCTACCGGGGATGTGCCTGCAACCAAGGTACATGCCCTTGACTAGAATCGAACCTGGGACCCTTGAGTCCGCAGGCTGACGCTCTATCCACTGAGCCAAACTGGTCAGGGCTGGAATAATTCTTTGTGAAAGAGAGTTATTTGGAGTTTGGTGTGTGTGTGTGTGTGTGTGTGTGTGTGTGTGTGTGTGTGTGTGTGTGTGTGGCAGGGGGCAATGTAAGGAAACCTGACCCTAATTTCAGCTTCAACACAGTAAGAAATAATTTCTAATCAAATGTTAATAAAATGCTTACAGGCTTTAGGTCTGGAAAAGTCATTTTAAACACTTAGAAAAACAACCAGGAATGACAGCTGTTTTTTCACCTGCTCATAGAGGAAATTCTTGGCTTTTTACCATGACATCCTCCTTTAACTCAACTACAGTACATTTAAACCTACTAGCCACCTCTCATTTTGAATTACACATGAAGATATTCAACCTAGAGCAGTGATGGCGAACCTTTTGAGCTCGGTGTGTCAGCATTTTGAAAAACCCTAACTTAACTCTGGTGCCGTGTCACATCTAGAAATTTTTTGATATTTGCAACCATAGTAAAACAAAGACTTATATTTTTGATATTTATTTTATATATTTAAATGCCATTTAACAAAGAAAAATCAACCAAAAAAATGAGTTTGCGTGTGACCTCTGACACGCGTGTCATAGGTTCGCCATCACTGACCTAGAGAGTTATCTTTCCTTGACCTGAATTCCATCTATCTAAAGTGTTCAGCACAACATTAAAGTTCCTGTTTGGAAATACTTTCTATCTGTCCTGGAATGAATTTATGAAACTTTATAATCAGATACTAAAGGTTGACCTCCCCCACCAAGAATAGTTCAAATCGCATAGTCTCCTCTCTCAATTACCAAAATGCAGGCTGACCCTGCAAGCAGGGAAAATAGTTAGCTGTCAACAAGCAAGGATCCGAGATGTGATGGGTGCCTCTGTGCCCCAAATCTTTTTCTTCTTAGACACTTGCAGGGCTTGACATTCTATCTCTAGAGACACATTCATTTGGGATAAATATTGATCACCCCAGGTGACTTCTTGAAATAAAATGCCTGTCTATTGGAAAGCTAAGATGTTAAATCACAAACATTTCACAGTAATATTTCCTAAGGTGTATTCTTTAATATAATTTCCTAATTCCATAAGACACTGGAAAAAGAGATCCAAGGTCATATAAGTTGAGAAAATGTATTACACTACATCTTCCTCAAGAGTCAAAATGCATAGTAGCATATTAAAGATTCTAAGAAGTCCTGCTATAAACACTCTAAATTAATTTTAATCCACTGTTTCCTTATTTGAGAATATGGAACACTTTGGAAAAAATTTAAAATACACATAACATAAAATTTACCATCTTAACCAAATTTAAATGGATAGGTCAATAGTGTTATATATATTCACATTGTTGTGCAAAACATTTTCATCTTGCAAAACTGAAACTCTGTACTCATTAAACAACAACTTTCCATTCCGCTCTCCCTCCATAGTCCCTGGCAACCATCATTCTACTTTCTGTCTCTATGAATTTGACCACTTTATGTACCTCATGTAAGTGAAAGCATACAGTATTTATACTTTTGTGATGGGCTTATTTCATTTAGCCTAATGTCTTCAATGATCATCTATATTGTAGCAAGTGACAGATTTCCTTCTAGGCTGAATATTACATTTTATGTATACACCATATTTTGTTTATCCATTCATTTATTGATAAGTACTTGTGTTGCTTCCATCTTTTGGCTATAATAAATAATGCTGATATAAACATGGGTGTACAAATATCTTTGAAATTCTGGTTTCAATTTTTTGGATATATACCCAGAAATGGAATTGCTGTAACATATGGTAATTCTATTTTTAATTTTTTGAGGACTCATTATACTATTGTCCATAGTAGTTACACCATTGTATATCCCCACCAACAGTGCACAAAGGTTCCAACTATTGCACATTCTTGCCAACACTTGTTTTCTGTTCATTTTATTTTTTTGGTGTGTGTGGTTTTTTGTTTTTGTTTTTTGTTAATCCTCACCTGAGGATATTTTCCCATTGATTTTTAGAAAGAGTGGAGAGAGACACAGAGAGAGAAACATCAATGTGAGAGAGACAGATCCATTGGTTGCCTCCCACACGCACCCTGGTGGATTGAGCCTTCAACCGAGGTATGTGCCCTTGACCAGGAATAGAAGCCGGGACCCTTCAGTCCATGGGCCAACGATCTATCCACTGAGCCAAATCGGCCAGGATTGTTTTTTTTTTCCTGTTTAGTTTTCTATTTTTTTTTTATAGTGGTCATGCAAGTAAGTGTGAGGTGGTATCACATTGTGGTCTTGATTTGTATTTTCCTAATGATTAGCAATGGTGAGCATCTTTTCATATACTTGTTGGGAAAACTTTAAAAAAATCACACCAATAAAAGTTTTGTGAAACATACTTTGGGATATGCTGCCAGGGAGAATGAGTAATAATGACTGCTTTTTTTTAGATAGAAGAGTTTTTGTTGGTTTATTTTAAGAACAATTAACATTTACTATTTTAAAAGCAACACAATATACAGGAAGTATGTACACAACTGGCAATCTCTGGGTAGTAGGATTAGGAGTGGATTAATTTATTTCTGCCTATTTGTAATTGCTACATTTCTACAATAAACCTACATTATGCAATTTTAAAAGTTTAATATAAACAATGATGATAGCTAGACAGATATATAGATAGTTGGCCAGTCTATGCTAGTTGCTTTGGCAACAGTACTCAGCTACCCGTGATCTCTTCCTTCTTACAACTTTTATTATTCTTATATTCAATTTAGCAGTTTCTTACATTCTGCCTTATATTATTTTCTAATTATTCTCTGTTTTAATGTTGAATGTTTCATAAGTGTAAACTCTTTTGGAGAAGGCACTGTGTTTTATATTACTGTGTGTGCTCCAGTAATAATTATCGTATTTTCCAACCCCAACCAAGGGATATCATCTAAAAATGAATGTGTCTGTGTGTGCACGTGCTGTATCTGAGCATTTGAGGCAGTTTGGGAGTATTCATATGGATATTAAAATACTGAAATTGTGGTGCATTTTCAGTGATCTGAGTTCAAATGGACAATATGTTTAACAATGTGCTCTTGAATGACGCAGAACTGCTACTTATCACTCTTAAAAATAAAACTTTCTTAAAACTTTAGGGGCCACTGAATATGATAAATTTATTACAATATTATTGACTGTATTTCCTATACTTTACTTTCCATTCCCATGATTATTTTGTAACTACCAATCTGTACTTCTCAATCCCTTCACCTTTTTCACGCAGTCCCCAACCCTCCTTCACTCTGGCAACCATCAGTCTGTTCTCTGCACCTATGAGTCTATTTCTGTTTTGAATATAGTAAATGTAAAAATAATTTCTCTAGTCATAAATACATTGGTATTCTCATTTTTCTATTTTTAACAATATTTTGACCCTGCAAACTTAGCACTTTGCTAATTAAACATTGTTTGGTTTTATGTAAACTGATTTCTTTCTAAAATAATCTCTAATCAGAATATACCATCTCATCTATTATATTTCCTTCTCTTAACAGGTGTTCTGAGTTTTCATTGTTTCCAAATTACAATCATTTTGTCCATAATACATAGACCCAGACATCTGGTCCAAGGGAAAATAGGCAAGGCTATTCAATCAGGTAATGGAGGAAACACTTCCTGAAAGTTTGTCCAGCAGCTATTCCCACAGGTGATATCCTGAATGTGCTGGTCTGGGCTTTGCTGGAGCTCTGATACATGAAACCAAAGTGGACCTTAAAGTGTGTCTGCCTGCTATAATGCAAAGAGGATTGGGAACCAGACCTGGTGTCAAAGCTCAGTTCTAACAAATTACCAACTTATTACACTTGCAAAAGTCACTTCCCTTATCAGAGTCTCACCCGTAAAAAAATAGATAAAAAGTAGTACAGCACCTCATATAGCAACTGTTAATGAAATGATACATGTGAAAGCACTTCGTAACATCTCACTCAAAGCAGTTTAAGGTAACTAATTCTGCTCTGGAGCAGAGAAACTAGTCTACTACACTTAGAAGACTATCAGTGTCCTCAGAAATTCTGTTTAGCCAAATGAATTACTATGGGCCATTTTAATCCTTACTTGTTCAAAAAAAGACCCAAATGAATACCTCCCAATAACTACAGAAAGAAACAAAGGCTAGTTAATCTGTAGGAGGGGGGAGTGCAAAAATCTCATAGCATAGTCACTTGCTTTCCACCTATCTGCCCTTATTTAAACTATAAAATATCTAGGCGAAGATTTGAATAAACACTTCATAAAAAAACATATAAGTCGACAATAAACATATGAAAAGATGCTTAACATCATGACTCACTAGTGAAATGCAAATTAAAACCACAATGAGATACCATTACACATCCACTAGAAAATCTATACTCAAGGAATAAAAATACCAAGTGTTGAATAGGATGTAGGTAAATTAGAACCTGCATACACTGCTGGTGGGAATGTAAAATGGTAATCACTTTGGTATACAGTTTAGCAGTGTCTCAAAACATTAAACGTATATTTAGCATATGACCCAGCCATAATACTCCTATATACCTACCAAATATATTAAAACATATGTACATATAAAGAATTGTCTAAGAATGTTCATAGTGGTATTATTCATAGTAGTCCAAATCTGGAAACAATCCAAATGTCCATAAACTGGTGAATGGATCGACAAAATGTGGTATGCCCAGACATGGAAATATTACTTGGCAATAAAAAGGAACAAAATATTGATGCATAGCACATACGAACCTAAATAACATTATGCTAAGTGAAGGAAGGCAGACACAAAAGACAGTATCTTATCTAATTCCATTTATTTGAAATATTTATAAGAGGAATATCTATAGGGACAGAAAGTAGTTTAGTGGTTGCCTGGACCTGGGGATGAGAATGGGAAGTGACTGCAGACAGGCATGGGGGTACTTGTTGGAGTGATGAAAATATTCCAAACTGGATTGGGGTGATAGTTGCACAATTGTATAAATTTACTAAAACTCTTTAGGCTGTATGTATATTTACAATGGGTGAATTTTATTAAATGTAAATTATATCGCAATAAAGTGGTTAAATATATTTGCAAAAAGGGAGAAATTATGCTAGTCGATGTGACAAGGGGACAACTCAAGTTTGGATGAAAATGCCTGCCTTGGAGTCAAAACCCAATAGAAATTTGTCTTTAAATCTGCAATATTTTAGCTGACTCCTTCTTTATCCTAGCTTTTGGCTACCATAATCATGCCATCATCCAGGAAACACATTGACTATATAAAGTTCAAGTTGACTCAGTTACTACTCTTCCAAAGTTTTTCTTTTCCATCCCCATGTCTCTCACTTTTTCTTAATATTTGCTTATTTTGCCTTGTCACCCAGGAAATGTGTTTCTTTGCTCAGTTTTTCTTTCTTTCACAGTATTCATGAGCCCTGTTGTCTATCTCTCACCTAATTCCATACTCATGGCTCCCACATTTAATATTTAATGGCAATTAACTTATATTAGAATAGACAGATCACATCAGGTGAGTAAACTACTTACTTTGTAGATCTAGTCTAGTCATTTCCAATGTATAATCACTTTTTTTGCATGCAAAATGCCATTATTTATTATTCAATAACAGGAGTGACAGAAGTGAAAATGGATCAGCTAGAGTCTAGCTGCTAGACAGTACTTATCTGAGTTATTCTGGGAGGCCTGGAGGCCTCTGGGACAGAGCAAAAGGTAGAAGTAGCCAAAAAGAGTCTTTGACACTGAAGTGACAATTAAAGTATCTCCATCTGGTGTACAATGCAAACATATAATAAGGTAAGGGAATCTATTTTAGAAAGGCTTCTATTTTGTTAAAACAGTTAACATTTTAATATTTGGATCCTAACCTTCAGGTGTCAAAAACACATGGGCTTTCCAGAATCCCCAAGAATTATAGTAATTCAATGTCTAAAATGTACCTATGCCTGACATATGCTTCATTCATCAAACCATAATCAACACACGCTTCAGGCTAGGTGTGCTACAGAGTAAAGAATTTGGAGCCAGAAAACCTGTATTCCTAGCTCCTTTGTTTCCTCCACTTGCTGGATATTCTGTGAACCTCACTAATTCCTAGTTTCTTATGCTATAAAATTAAAATAAGAGGCATATCTATCTCATGGGGTTATGGGAATTAACTGTATTTGCATATATAAAAAGCACTTTGTAAACTGCAGAGACCCATACAAATAAAAGTTGTGTGCTTCCAAAAACTAAAACACAAACACTCCAAAATCCCTTATATGTTATTCTGAACATATAGGGCATCCTCTCAAATCACTTTTTAAAAATTCTGTTTTCATTTCCCTATCTCTAAGGATTCTTTTTGACCTTTGGCATTTCTGGCCTTCCATATGGTCATTGCTTACTCTGCAAACATACACACTAACAGTTATTCTGAAGAGTGTTTGGATCTGTTTCTTACACTTACACTTTCTGCCTCACACACGAAAAATGCTGTCTATCCGACATTTCTATAGCACCACTTTTCCCAAAGGGTTTCTGCTTGCATTCCCCACTGGGTGAAATGCAATTGCTGTTTAGTCGCACATAGCAACACTACACAACAGTCTAAGACAGGATGCGAGGGAAGCAATATTATATGCAGCTGGAAGGACAAGGGAAGCCAGTGTCAACAAATGCAATTTCCAGATGTGAACTTTGGCCAAGGAGGTCAAGGCAAGCACTGCTTTAAAAAGTGTCATGGGATCTTTAATGTCCAAAAGTCAGTGCAACATTAGCATCACATCTTATTGAAAAAGCACTCTTCTGGAGCTCTGACCATTGATATTGCATCGATTCAGTTTTGGAGTGGTGAGTGACTTGCATGGTCTCACTAGCAGATCTCTCACTATGCAGAAAGAAGTCTCTCTGGGAAAAGCACTTTTAAATAAGAGCATGGCATTATTTGGGGTGATTTAAAGGCATGATAACTAGAGTGGATCTGGACACAAGCCACAATTTTACACTCCTTCCCCATATGGCTGTCTTTTTTCTCCCTTAACACAGTGGGAACAGCAATTGTACTCCAGTCCCACACAAACTTGGAATGAGCCAACTGTCCGTATTTTGTTCTCACTTTGACACTTACTTCCTTTCCAATACAAGACAGGTGCACTGTTCCTTGTAGTGTTGGGCAATGGAAATGAACTGGGAAGAATGACACTTTAAAAGGCAGCGATTGCCTTACCCAACCAGATGCAGAGGGAAAGCAAGGAAGTTCATTCTTAGTAAACTATACTTTCCTGAGGGCTTCCTCCCTAAGGCCATCCATGGGGAGCAACATTAATTTACCTAAGTATTATATTTCAAATCTATAAAATTTTTGAAGGCAAAATAATAATGATATGTAAGCACCTGGCATTCAAAATGAGTCATTACTAAATATTTTAATCAAATCTATTTTCAATGAAGCAGGAAGTGTCAAATTCCTATGTGTTCATACATGATCAGAAGGGTTTTTGTCCTCTAGGGAGTCTATATATGGGTCACACAAACTTCCTATTCTTACACTTTTAATAAAAAAAAAGAAGGAATTTGGCCTGCCTGCTTATTCCATTCTGTACTATGA
This sequence comes from Myotis davidii, assembly GCF_000327345.1. NCBI lineage: Eukaryota > Metazoa > Chordata > Mammalia > Chiroptera > Vespertilionidae > Myotis > Myotis davidii. Next base: position 345,597 of record NW_006282600.1, on the reverse strand, counting down.
GGTGTTACTTTCAAAATGTGAACAGGTCCTTTATTCGTGATAAAACAGGAGAAAAACCAATCTCCTGGAATTTATGAACAGTTAACTTTCTAATTCTCCAACCTAAAAATGAATTGCTTGTTTCTTCTCCTGCCAATCTTTCCTTCTCTTTCCCCTTCCTTCCCAACCACTAGTGCTGTGCATAAAGTCTGTTCGTGTCTGTGGCAGCATTGTCTAGGAAGGGTGCAACATATGAATGGGGTGGGGGCAGATGAAGGCTTAAGTTCGCTTCAAAAAATGTTAAATTGCTAATAATGTATCTTGTGCTTTCCCAATACACTCCTCAGCTGTTGCACATGCACATTATATCATATAATATGTAGGTGATTCTGTTTTCCCATGTAGATATATATGAACTAGAGGCCGAGTGCACAAAATTTGTGCACGTGGGGTGGGGGGGGGGACCCCGGTCTGGCCTGTGCCCTTTCACATTGTGGGAGCCCTGTGATCAATCACCCCAAAGAGGTAGGCCCCACCCACCCATCTGGGGCTCCTCAATGGATTGCCCCAAAGTGGTAGGCTGGAGCCAGGGTTCCTGCCTGCGCAGGGCCATGGGAACCCTGGTAGAAGTTGCACGGAGTGGCCACTGAGGCCCCGCCCCCATGGCTTGTGCGCAGGCCATGGGAACCCCACCTCCACTGTGCGCACAGCCATCTTGTGAAGGCGTGATGGCTGAGGACCACCTAGGCTTTTATTAGTAAGATGCTTTGCCTCTTGATTTAATGGTAGCTCCTCAAAGAGAAGAGGCTGGGTTCTAGTGTTGTCATAAGGGACCTGGCTCCAAGGGAATAATACTGTTCAGATATGTATTTTTTAATTCTGTTGTCTAGATATTTTCCTCAGGTTTCTAACTCAAATTTATAACTGCCCAAGGTATACTTCCACTTGACTACCCCAACTCTCACAGTTCTCTCCATATACTTTCACTAATCACCACTCTCTAAATACACCATACGGTTTCACACCTTCATGCTTTGCGCATGCTGTTTTCTTTGCCTTGCATGATCTCCTCTGTTGAAATTCAATTTATCCTCCAGGAATCATCTCATGTGTCATCTCCTCCACATTAATTCTTCCCCAGTTACTGCAGCTGAATCGAATTGTTTCATCAGTGCTCCACAACATTTTGTTTGAACCTGTCTTAAAATCTCAATCACATTCTGCCTTGAATTGTAATTATTTGTGTCTATGTCTTCTCTATGAGTCCAAAGGCTTTCAGAGAGTGGAACTCTGTCTGATTCATCTTTGTGCCTCTCCAGATTCCCAGGGCCTACCAGAGTGTCTGGCACTCAGTGGCTGAATAAACAATAAACATTTAGAATAGGAGCTCAAGTACTATGTGATTTATTGAATTGTCTGTATCTCTTTTAGCTGTTAATCAAAGCCTGGCATAGACCATAAACTCAATACAGAACACAGAACATCTGTGTTGGAATAACACCAAACAATTTTAAATGGCAAATTTTTGGAAATTTGTTTAAATTCTTTTGCTTGCACGCAACCTTTGTAGGCCTAACAGTTAATAGAAAAAAAACCACTCTGAAATAACTGATTTACCTCCAAGAGTTTTAGCCACAGAACATTTTTCAGACCATTAAGAATGAGAGCTTCTATTTAGGCAGTACTAGTTAATTTCTGACATATAAGTTATTTCTGGTTATAGTGTTAGTGCAAGATTATGTTTTGCTTTTCTCAACACTGCCATACCCTGAACAAATATTCCTTTTCATAGAGTGCCTTATTGAGGGGCCCAGTACTAAGAACTTCAACTGTAGTGCAATCTGATGATGTCCCCTCCCACCAGAAGCTGGGTTGGAATCTCCATGCAGGATTTTCTTGCCATAGCCGCCAGAAGTTCCAAATAAATAACCTAAAATCCTCTTTAGAAAACAGTGGGGGGAAGTGGCTTGGAACATGCTCCATTTATACTAACTAAACATTTTAGCCAATGTTTCCAGTGTCAGGCCCAATAAGTCAATGGGATGCTAGTTGTCAATTTGTGTGTGTGTTTTTTTTTCCTTTTTCAATTCTAGACATCTTGGAATCTATGCCATTGATATTCCAACATGCAAGCTATTATCGTGACTAACACAGACAGAATTACCTGCTGCTACATTCCAGGTATGTTTATGTATTACCCTGTCTGACCTGTTTCCTTCCTTCAGCTGTCTCAGTGGTGGGAGGGAGGAGATGGGGATTTACCCCCTCCTCTTAATTTTCTCTAACAACTGTGATGCCAAATGCAATTATTTGTGGAGGAATCTGCTGTATATATGGATGAAAGGGACACATGCAAATCCTCAACAAGAAAGGGAAATACCGGCTACGTATTTGTTCCAAAAGCCTGCCAAATCTGGTCAACTCTGCCCAAGGCCCCCTGTGCAGATATTAACAAGCTGAACACAATATGACTTTAGGAATGCAAAGAAAAAAAAAACGTTTAACAGTTGAAAAATCTCCTCCTCAATCTGAGGTCAACCAGCTAGTAAAAAAGCTTCAAAAACGTCTGAAAACCCATGAATAAGCCCCAGATGTTCCCGTTCTCAGCTGAACTTTCCAGCAAGTTATTTCTAACTTCTGTTTTTCACAAGTAAAAACTATTGCAATCTCTGATGCTTCCCTATCTGTTTCCAAAGAAAACTGCCGCCAGTCAAATTCCTTCTCCCACCCACAGTAACTAATTGTCCATACTGTTTTTGACCTCCTTTTCTGAAAAAGAATTAAATTGGCAAGACTCCTTAGTGCAAGAGTGGGCACCTTTTTTCTATCAAGGGCCACTGACCCACAGCGGAAAAAAAATCAACTGGGGCCACACACAAGTCAGAAACTTGTTTTAGTTTCGTTTTTGTTTGTTTTTGTAGAAGAAATATAAAATAGTCACCTCATCTCCTTAAAAAATAAGAATAGGGAAAGGAAAACTCCATTCAATCTGTATAATAAAAAATTAAAAGACTCCAGGTCTCTGTTATAGCAAGTTTGGGGAATTAGGTGGTTAAGAAAAAAGATGTGAGGGAGGGGGAAAGAGAAAGATTGAGAAAATAAAATTTAAAAAGTAAAAAGAAAAGGTGAGAAAGAGAAAGAAAGAGGCCAAGGGATGGTGAGAGAAAGAAGGAGAAAAACAGACACAAAGAGAAAGGAAAAAAGGGGAAAATACAGAGGAAGGTTGGGCAAGCTCCCTAGTTAATGTGTTAGTTGCAGTAAACAGTTTGTCCGACCCCCAGTGCTCCCTGTACTTTGGTCATTAGAGTAAGTTATCATTGCCCTTTGAAATCCTTATTAGCTTTCTAGCAGTTTAGGGGAAGTACTTTCTGTTCTGAGAAACAGCTGGTCTGCTTTGATTTTCAAACTTCAAAGCAATTTTTTTAAAAAATAAAGAATATTTTATCAAGAAAGTCTGAAGGTTTTACATGTGTGTAACGGAATGACTGAAAGTTTCTGACATTGCAAAACTGTCAGATGGCTTTATCTGTGGCCTTTGAGAGATTAGGGCTGTCTTATTTCATAGAGCCTGAATGTTAGATTTAGCATTTATTTCATTGATTTGAGGGTTCTTTTCCCTCAAAGCAATGGGGTTAGCTGGATCCTGATGTAGTAGACAATATAAAGTGGAGACCACATACACATACATTTCTTAAGACAAAACAGACCTGCATTCCCAGCTCTTTAATTACTACTGTCTTCCATTGAAAGCTGAACTTCTGACTGGCACTAGCAACCCACTCAGAGAGAAGTTAGTTTTAAGTTGCAGTACCAATTTTAGAGCTACTGTATATGTTAGTGGGATTATATTCTGCTGATGGTGTAGTAAAGAAGACAAAATGGAACAGGAAAATGTCCAGAGGAGAACAAATACAATAATAAAGGGTGGAGAATAAGGCAAAGCCATATGATGACAGACTAAAATCACTTGCCTCTTGAGTCTAAAATGATGAAGGCTTATGGGAAAAATCAGAGAAGTGTATACAATTGTGATGAGTATGGTAACCACAAACTTATGTCCTATAACACTAAAATTAGGGGGTAAGCCCTTAAACTTGAAAGAGATGAATTTAGGTTAGATGAAGGGAGGTCCTACTTCAAATATCAAATATTAAGCTTAAGTAATTCATTTCCCCAAGGTGTAGGGCAGTCGGAAAATAACAATATATTCCAAAATGTTGGGTCATTTGTGAATTATGATGTAATATTGAGTTATTCTGAGAAACTCAGAAGGTTGGGGGCCACCTCTCACTGTGCAAACATTTCCTAGTGTGCCTGTCAGCAAGGAGTCCTGGGTGATGTGGGTCATGAGGCTGCCTCTGAGACCATCTTCTAAAGGTCTTTGGTGCTGCCTTCAGAATTAAGGTGATAACTCCTGGGCTATCAGGCTGAAACACTGGGTCAGAAGGTTATCAGGCCAGATGATACTCTTTCTGTCTCCTCTCAGGGCCTAGGTTACTTTTGAGACAGCCAATAGAGATAGAGACAGCTCAGATGGGGGAGGATCAGAAGAAGTGTGAGAGCTTTGACTTGGTCCAGGGTGGTTTCAATTTACATCTGTTCTTACCTAACTCAACATGTTTGTCTTCTGTTTTAAATGAAAATAGATTTATTGTTTTTCTTATGTAAAAATTAATTTAAAAAAAGTATTTGGGCAGAGTACAGAGACTTAAAAAAGGATATGAAAGTTATCATAATATTGCTCATGTCTTAATATATATTTTTACAGACTTTCTCCCCCATACATATGTATGTACATGTGCTAACTTTTGTAAAATTGAATTGTACTTTAATATCTAATCTAATAATAGACAAACAGGGTAATTGACCATACCTTTGCTACGCCTCCCATTGGCTAATCAGCGAGATATGCAAATTAACCACCAACAAAGATGGCGGTTAATTTGCATATGTAGGTGTGAAGCGGAGCAGCAAAGGCGCTGCAGGCGGCTCCGGCCAGAGCAGCGAAGGCCTGGGTGCCGGGTGCCAGAGGAAAACTGGTGCTGGCAGCCAGGGTAAGGGAAGGCCTATTGCACGAATCTTTTCGTGCAACAGGCCTCTAGTTGTCTTATAACCTTTTTTAACGTAACAATATATCATGGGTATCTTTCTTTGTACAACAGTATTTTTAAAATATATTTAAAATTATTTTTATTTTTAATTTACGTATAGTGGAATAATCTGCATCCATTAAAATATTTTGAGGTGAATATAGTCAATAAAGGTATTTTTGATGGCTGCAGATTATTTCATTGTATGGAAATGCCATAGTATGACAATGCCACTGAAATATCCTTATACATAAAACTTTGTGGATTGCCATAGTCTTGCCTCAGGAGAAACTTCTAACTTAGGATCTGCTAGTTCCAGGCTATTTCAAGTGACCTCCTAGATAATTAGACTATCTTAATGCTTCTTCATCCCTCAACAGAGTAGAAGAAAGATCATAGAATTTAGAGTAAGTTAACCGTTCAGTCCCTTACAATCTGAATGTCAGTTTCATCACCTATTATAGAGAATATTAATGATAGCTAGGTTACAGGACAGTAATGAGAAATAAGTGTGATAATGTAAACAAAAGGTCCTCATAAACTTTAAAACACTTAAATGCAGAGATTATCTTCTATTTAACATCTTAAGGTTAAGAATTCAGAGGCAGATTTAGTTGATCCAGTCTGCCATGTTCCACACACTGAGAGGGTCCCAAAAAGTCTCTGAAAGCTTGTGACCATCTAGAGCAGTGATGGCAAACCTTTTGAGCTCGGCGTGTCAGCATTTTGAAAAACCCTAACATAAAACTGGTGCCGTGTCATATATAGAAATTTTTTGATATTTGCAACCATAGTAAAACAAAGACTTATATTTTTGATATTTATTTTATATATTTAAATGCCATTTAACAAAGAAAAATCAACCAAAAAAAAATGAGTTCACATGTCACCTCTGACACACGTGGCATAGGTTCGCCATCACTGGTCTAGAGTAACATTTCTGAGTCCCCAGACCTGAATCACCTGCCTAGAGGGTGAGGGGGGCCCTTTAACCAACCAAATGTCTAGCTGCTATGTACTAGATGGCATTTGGTTCCCCAGGTTTCATGCTACATGGCATTCACCTGTTTGCCATTGACTGTTTTACCAGGGAGAAGAGTTTATCATGTTCTCTTCCTCATTTGGCCCTCTATAAATACACCCAGTTTGTGTGGGCCTGAATTGAACACTCTGGCAAGAAACCAATGTTCTCAGGAAGAAAGAGATAATTTGCATTACAACACAAATTGCATATTCCTCCCCAAACGTCTGGTGCTTTTGCTTTAAAAAAAAGAGGGGGGGCTGCTGTTCCTCATCACTAGCCAAAAGCATTTATAGATTATGGCTGCCGTTTTTTGTTGTTGTTGTTTTTTTTAATCCAGAAGGAAGCACAGAGCAAGAATGGTATTCTTTTCTAAGGTATTTTGAAATACCAAGTATAGTACCAGCACCCAGCAAGTGCTCAATAAATGCTATTTGGTCTTGATCTCTGTCTTTCTCCAGGTCACTTTTTATACAATTTATTGGGGTGACACTAGTTTGTAAAACAATACAGATTTCAAATTTACAGCTCAACAAAACATCATCTGCACACTGTATCATGCATCCATCACCCCAAGCCAAGTCTCTTTCCATCCTTATTTATCCCCCTTTGCCCACCTCCACCTACCCTCCCCCTCCCTGCTATCACCACACTGTTGTCTGTGTGTGTGTGTGTATCAATCCGTTCACCTTCTTTCATTCAGTCCCCCAACCCCTCCCCTTTGACAGCTGTCAGTCTATCCCATGTATCCATGCTTCTGTTTCTACTTTGTTCATTATATTCCACATATAAGTGAAATCAGATGGTGCTTGTCTTTTTACTATTTTCCATTAAAAACAGAATAACTAAGGACATAGAGAAAATAAGTAAACCTATGAAAGAAATTCTTAAATTATGTGGAAGACAAGAGTGGGTAAATGAGAACAAATGAGAGAGGACTTGTGGGGAAAGAAATACCTCTCCCGCACAAAAGGTTACATGGCATAGGTGGGAGAAAGAAAATAAGGGACTTATAAAAGGAAGGCAACAAGTATTTTTGTGGCAGTCAAAAGTTCCACATATGATTCAATTTAAGAAAAATATAAATATAATATAAGTCATGTTGGAAACTGTAGTGCTGGAAGAAAACAAAGACATAAAAAAAGATTGTGGTTCTCTATATGCCAAGGGCAGTGAGTGTCTCATTGGTTTTTCTAGTCCCTGTGCTCAACAGGGGATTGATGGTGAGGTAAGGCAGGCCTGGACTAGGGTGATGGTATAGGGATAGAAAGGATCTCAAAGAATGCTACAAATAATGACCTGAAGGCACTTGATGATTGACTGACTACAGATGAGAATCCCAGACTAGCAATGCCAGTGGGACAGTGATAACAAAATGGAGTAGCACATAGTAGGTTCAAGAAATATGCTGAAAGTAGATATCACAGAACCATCTCTCCTTCATAGAAACAATTTCCTGGGGGAAAGCATGAGAAATTTGTGTAAATAGGGTAGGTGTGCTAAAGATTTTGATTGCTTCATTCACACTTATAACCCTCAAATAAGAACATTTCTCAATGTCTAGCTACTTATACCTGAGGCATGAGTCGCCATAGGACTTCAGGACCCAGAGAAACTAGAGTCTAGAAATAAAGTGGTCCATGAATTAGTATTTCATCTCACCTCTTCAAGCCTCAACAAGCTGATCTTTGAATGGAAAGGAGACTGCCAAGAAAATGAAAGTTCCTATTATTCAGGCTTTGACAGATAAAGTAGGTTTTGCAATGTTGCCCAATACTATATCTTACAGTGACAGAATAGGCATAATAAGAAGGAGTAGGCCATTAACTGGGGTCTGTGTCAAAAGTAATTCCACTGGATGAGACCCATGGCATAGCTGCCAAGTGAAGGTCAGAAAAAAGAGGCAGAACAAGAAGAGAGTTCATGGATTTACCAGGTCTTATCAAGTTGAAGATCTTTTGAATGAATGGAATGAGGGCTCACAGGGAAGTATGGTACAGTCTTACCATGTTTCTCAAGACAGTGGAGGAAGAGAGTAGATCTTAAATGTTCTTATCACAAGAAAGAAATGGTAATTATGTGACATGATGGAGTGTCAGCTAATCAGCTAATGCTAGGGTGGGATTCTTTCATAGTATATAAGTGAATCATATTAATATGTTGTACACCTTAAACTTCCACAATATTATATATAATTACATCGCAGTCATGTTGGAAAAATAAATAAAATAAAATTTAAAAAGTAAAGGGAGGACTACTCTTGATGACTTTTGGCAGAGAGAGTATTTTATACATACTTTAAAGGCAAAACCCCAGTGTAACATTTTATAATTTTTTAATGGTGAAAAGAATCCCCCTACTCTCTTGCTTTCCCTCTGTATTTGCACATACATTTTCTCCCAAAATTCACATCTTCCCCATGTGCAAAATACATTCACCTTATCCCAGCATCCCTAAGAAGTTTCAACCAATGACACCATCAACTCTTAAGTATAAAATCTCAACTAAATATCATTAGTTCAAAAGTCCCAAAAATCATAATATAAGTCAATTACTGATGAGATGCTGGGTATGGTCCATTCTGGTCAAAACCCTCCATCTCTGTACCTGTGAAACTAGAAAACAAGTTACCTGCTTCCAAAATACAATGGTGGGACAGGTATAGGATATAGGATAACATTATAGATATTCTCTCTAAATTGGAGGAAAACGTCTAAGTCAAATATGAACAGAATCCTTCATTTATTCATGCAATAAATAGTTATTGGTCATCTACTATGTGCCAGGCACTGTACTTGAAGCAGAAGATAGAGTGGTGGACAAAACCCTATTCTTGTGGAAATGCTGTAAACAAGATTCAATGCTGTCTAAACAATGCACCGAATCTGCCTTCTTAGAATCTGCACTGACCAGCAAGAGTACAGGGGCGCTAAGGTGGAGAGAAAACACGTTGTTGAGTGCCAGCTAGCCAGTCTTGGTGAAAGGCCAGGTCAGCTCATTGTCAGCACATGCTTGAGTAAAATTAACAAGCAGGCTCCTATATATAAAGTTCTTGGAGACCATTCTAGGGAAACAACACAAACTATAAGTACCTGCTATAATTAGAAAAACACAGGAGTTGGTAACAAATGGGAAAATGTGTTTTAAGAAGGTTGAAGAAGGCGAACAGTCACTGCTTCCCTTGGGTTCCCCCACTCCTCTTTGTGAGACTGTCATGAAACACAGTAGTCTCTCCAGCACATCTAAGAACCCACAGTGGCAGCAGAAGAAAAACACTATAATCTCTCTTAATCTTTCTCACAGTTTTGGTAGTTTTTGAGATTTCAGTGAACAGATGGCACTCCACATTCAACAACCAAAGAGCCACTTTTAATTGGAATCCTGACTCATAAAAGTGTGTAACAAATTGATTAAAAAGTAATAGTTAATACATTCATCAGGGAATCTAAATACTTAATTTTGAGAACTTCTACTTCAGGTTCAATGAGGGACAATCTCTAGGGTTACTAGAATATTTTTTTTTAACTTTCTACTGTGGGACCTGGATAAGGTACTAGTCTGCTGTGATAAAGTCACTCCATATCTCCTCTCCTGAGACCCAAACCACTGCATGCTACACCCCCTCCTGTGTCCTGGCTAACAGCCAAATATAATTAGCCTGACTTTAGGACACAACAGTCCTCTTCCCCTCAACAGGTCCATAACCTTTTATGGAAAAGAAGGTTAATGAATGTTAATAGTAAGCTTTACTTCTTTGTTTCATAAACCCTGTCAAGTTTAACTGGACTCCTTGCCTCCAATTTCTGATCTCCAAACCACCCTTCATGCTCCTGGCAGAGTTAACCTCATAAAACACTGATTTGACTATGCCATGCTTTTGCTCCAATCCCTTTAGTGGCTCTCCACTACTAATAGAGTCAAGTTCAGATTCTTTATTTTACTATTCGTTGTCCTCACACATTTTATACCACCTTTTCAGTCTCGTCTTTCACTGCCCATGTCCTCTTCCACTCTGCCCTGGGCTGTGAGCTCTCTAGCCACATAAGGCTATTGATGTACTTTCATGTCTTTGTGCCACACTATTCATTCCAAATTCCTCTGCCAGGAAGATCCGTCCTTCCAATCTCTATCTGTCAAAATTCTCCTCATCTTTCAAAGCCTGGCTTAAAGGCTACTTATTTTTGAAGTCTTGTTTAATTCCCTTGGTAGGAATTAATCCCTCCCTTCTCTGGGCTATCATAGTACTTGGTTTATATTTCTCTTAAGATACTTAAACTATGCCTTGGGTTACAGTTATGTAGGTATGTTTTCATCACCCTCCTTGAAAGCAAAAATTGTGTTTAAATTATTTCTGTATCCTTGTCCATAGCTCCTATTCCCAGTGCTTGTCACACAGAGCTGCTAAATATTGAACAAATGAATTCAAATGGTAATGATATATGTTACGTGATTATAACTATGCATAAGGGGTTTTTCCAAGTCTTTATCAACACAGTCCACTAAACTTGGCACTACACATACCAAGGGCATTTAATAAATAGCTTCAAAATAAATGGCAAGGATATATACATATATTTTAAATTTTACTTTATTTTTTTGCCTACTGAGTTTCATTTTTAGAGTCATGCAAATAGTCATGGTTTAAGTGACTGCCAAGAACAACAGACAAGAAGAAAAGCAATTCAACACATAGAAGCTCAGAGTTGAGCTCCATTTCAGCATCTTTTGATAATCTGTACAGATTGCAATTATTGATTAATTTGACATACAATAGCTCAGGGAATAGCATTCCCTAAAAAAGAAATCAGCAATAAAAAACTGCTCCCCACAGGGGTACCCTTATCTTATACTTGGGCCTGGTGAACAAAGGTAACAGTGCTACTAGGTTCTGGTCTAGAGATCTTTCCACCTCTCAAATGCCTTAAAAAATCTATATGCAGCTATAGCGAACTGCGGCTAGCTTGGCTTAATCTTTTGTATTAGCTTATTAATGAGTCTGGATTCCTTCCCCATTTTCCATGGTATATTATCAGGCAGGAACAAAGGCTCAGGCAGCAGGGGGCAGCTTTAGCTTTCCTTTTTCTTTTTTTTCTGGATAAGTAGTCTCTGGTCCCAGACTTTGGCTAACAAATTTCATAGTTCTTTGATAGTAGAGCCAACAGAATGGGTCTTCTGTGCCTTAGGCTCTGCAATGCAAAATAAAGCATTGGGAATTTGGGTCTAGTTAGTGTTCCTGGCATCTGTGACATCACCCTAACAGCTGAGAGTGATGATGTCTCAAGAAAGATCGTAGTCCCAAGCCCTGTGAATTCTTTCTGCTCTGCCAGCATGTGCAACTCTCTCTCTCTCTCTCTCTCTCTCTCTCTCTCTCTCATTATACACCACTCAAAATCATTCTAAATACCTCCTGTGAGACATCTGCCAATAAGGATATCATGTCAGCCGGGTTTTAAATTTAGGAACCTCTCACCATCTTCAACCAGAGAGCAAAATGCAAAAGGAATGCAGATTAACTTGTCCTGAACTTTATAGCTCTGAAGTCTCTTCACTTGATACTATCCTTCCATGAAAGGTCCTGGTGGGGCTGAATATTAAAATGGGGGCTCTGAATCATGTGGTAAGATCTCTAAGCTGTACTCTAAGGGCAACCTGCCTATTTATAGATCCTCTACTTTAGGGCAGAGTTCAAACTTGGGAAAATCTGAAGAACTTAATTTAAACCCACAATATCATACACAATCATATATATATGTAATTTATCATCTTCATTTTCCATTCAGTTACTTTGAGCCAAACTAAACTTTAAATAGTTCAAAAATCTGTTGAAGCTTGGCTAGATATATTTTCCCAAGAATCTTTAGCATTTAGATTATTATATTTAGAATTTTTAAATCATTTAAACAACAACCAAAACTAGAAAAGTTGTAGTTTCTCCATTCCAGAAATTGGTAAACTGAGGGACGGAGATTCAAGCCACTTAAAAGGTCACTCCTGACTTCCCTTATGTTAACTCTTCCTACTATCATAATATGAAGCAAAAGAGTAGGTATAAAATGAGGAATTAAGCAAAAAAGAGAAAAAACCTCATGAACAAGGACAATAGTGTGGTGATTGTCAGGGGGAGAGGGGTTGGGGGAAGTGGAGGAGGATAAATGGCGATGAACAGAGAATTGACTTGGGGTGGTGAACACACTATATAGTAAAAAGATGATGTGTTGTGGAACTGTGCACCTGAAACCTGTATAATTTTGTTAACCAGTGTCACACCAATAAATTTAATAAAAAGGAAAAATACAAATAAGATTTTAATATACCCTTAAAAGTTGAGTGTCTACTACATGCATTATCTCTAACACTTGTACTAATCCTTCAAGATAGATTATACTATACCCATTTCAAAGATTAGGAAACTTAAGTACAGGGAGGTTAAATAATTTGTTCTTAAACCCAGATCTATATTTGGTTCTAGAGTCTTTGTACTTTCCCCCAAACTAGATTCTATAGCGTTTGGCTCTCAGATTTCTCAGTATGGTTCTAAATCACACAACAAAAAGACTTCACAACAAAAGCAGGTAATATTGGTTTAACAAAGACTGCTGTGGAGCAGTGAACATTACAATCCCAAAATAGATTTTTGAACATTTAGACAGGATACATAATATTTTTCTAGCCACTCACTCCCATGCCCCTAGATGGATCATCTCAACACACATGTACATATTTATCTACCTCTTCCCCCTACACCACAATAATGGCCACAACATCAAAAGAGCTGCTAAGTGATGTCTACATTTGAGAGATAGAGTCTGGTGGGTCAGTGAAGGTTTTATAGCTGTTTCCATTATAACTAAAACAAATGTGCCTGCTAAGTTTGGTTCCCTCATTGTGTTTACAAAACAGTATTGTGAATCTACATGTAATACTTTACATTTATCTCTGTAACATTTTTTTAAAATATGTTTTTATTGATTTGAGAGAGAGGGAGGGACAGGGAGAGAGAGAGAGAGAAACACCAATGTAAGAGAAACATTGATCGGCTGCTTCCTGCATGTCTCCTACTGGGGATCAAGCCCGAAACCCAAGCATGTGCCCTGACCATGAATCAAACCAGTGACCTTTTTGTGCATGGGACAACACTCAACCAACTGCACCACACCGACCAGGGCTATCCTTATAACATTTCACTTTGTTAGCTTTCTCTGCTATTCCAATCTACTTAGATATTTTTAGATACTGATTTTGTTGTCTATATACTAGAGGCCCCATGCATGAAATTCATGCAAGAGTAGGTCTTCCTTGAATGTCCTACCATGCTTTCTAGGATTCTTAATTTCATTAAAGTAGAAACTCACGAACTTAAAAAAAATGAGTAGGCCTTCCCTCCCCCCGTTGCCAGCACCGGCTTCCCTCCAGCCGCCAGCAGGCAGCTGGGCTTCCCTCACAGCTCCAGCTTTGTCCGGAATGACATCCGGTCTAATTAGCATATTATGCTTTTATTATTATAGATTAGCTTAATCCCACCTAGCTTTGTGCCATCTCTAAATATTAGATGCATGCTTTCTCTGTCCTCAGGCCACTGGTAAAAACTTCAGGTAGTAAGGGTCAAGTACAAAGCAAACAACCGAAGCCTCTTTCCAGGCTGACATTGATATGTTAAGAAATCACTCTTCAGGTATGATGGTTAATTAGCTACACTTTATCAAACTGTATGATTATTTAGTCAACATTTCTTGCCACTTGTTGAAAAACAATCCTAGGAACTTTTGTTAAATGCCTTGCTGCAATCTAGACATACCATGTCTGAGTCATTCTTCTGATTTAGTAAGATCAGGTGTGCACGGAAGTGAAACCTGGTTCCTGGTTTGTTCTGAATGAGCCCATAGTGACTTCTAGTAACCATCGTGGTGACTTCTGAAAGCTCATGCTCTCCAAGAATCTAGTCTAGAATTTTGCTAAGATGTGACAGCAGGATCCCTGACATGTAGTTTCCACAATCTAGTTTCCTCCCCTTATTAAAGGTGAGGATAGAAGGTGCCTGTCTCTAGTCTTTTGGTTCTTTTATTTGTTGTGATGACTCAAAATTTTCTAACAGTGATATCATGATAATAGAAGGTTACTCAGTGAACTTGGAAATAACTGATCTGAACTTGGGACTCATTATTTATGATATACTATAATAGTAATTTTCTTTGCTCTTATTAATTGCATGCCCATAATATAGAATAGATATTACTATGAAAAGTGATGACTTAGCAAAATATGGACTATGAAGAAAATAATATCTAAATCAACTTAATTAAACAAATAAGATCATACTTTAACCTTATTAAGAAATTATCCAATAAAATCCAATAATAATGTAATTTCCACTTTGGACATTAATTAGAATTCTGCAGGAAATATTCTACTTAACTGTTGCTATACAAAATGACTGTGGTTGCTAAGGCAGCCATATAGTTAGGGATACAGAATTGATCCTATTGTTAATATTTTACCTTTACTAAGTACTAATATTGAGCCTATACACAATATGGAAACATCCCTGATCATGTATCAAATAAGTTTTCAGTTGAAGTCTCAAATAACCATGGGCATACAAGACAGAGGCCAAACATTTAATCGAGCTTATTTACACAGGACTGCCATCCAGGGACAAAATTATCTGTTCTGTATAGACAAGCTAATTTAAGACAAATTGCTCAGTATTTATTTCCATTGGACTTTGTTAGAATCCTAATGACTTGGGGAAGGAAAATTCAGTTGTTGGTCTGCAATGTCAAATAAGACACTTTTGGCTCATTAGTACAGGAACATAGGCCCTACAAAATCACGTTGGAACATCACTTCAATAGGACTAGACCAAGCCATTCACAC
>NW_006282600.1:329333-330607 GCF_000327345.1 Myotis davidii | reverse complement strand
CTTTCATTTGGTCACCATTTTAAGCAACAGTTCATTTTAGGAGGTGGCTGATGGGAATTGGAAGGTATTCTGTGACTGCCTTGTATATTGTAGATATTTAGTACACTCATTGAATGAATGCTCAAATGAAAAAATGACTCATATGAGATTAAATCTTAAATGTTAGCCTTAAGGGCACCCTGAGATTTTTATTCTTTTAGCAGTTGGAACCCTTTGTTTAAGTGTAATCTTACTCAGAAGACTGATATGTAAAGCAGATTTTTAAAATATAGCTGCTTTGGATAAAATAGGAATGGGGGACTCAGCACAACTCCACAGCACCTCTCCCACATCATTACTCCCTATGGAACATATTCTGAATATGCTGCCTAAACAACTGAGCTAACTGGTGCATAAGCCCACTGACTAATATGATGTTAATTTTGCCATACTGGAAGGAGGGAGAAGGCACTAGATAAATTATTACAGGTTTCCCAGGAAGGTGGAGGAGTTGAAATCCAGAACATGAGAGTGAAAGAATGACTGGTTCCTGAATGTGGATAGGAGCCTAAGTTCAAATATGCGTGGGTATAAGTCCATGAGCAACAGGTCCTGCTGACACTGCCTGCTTTTGGTTCAGTGATCCCATCAGAGACCCCCCACCCCCTGACCTGTGTGCAACAACTGTTCAATGGGTTTAATGAGGCTACAGGCACTGAGGTGTACTTGTTATAACCAAACGCTAGTTAATATCCATAACAAGAGATAAATAATTAACAAGATCATGGCTCATGCTGTACTACTTTTTGTTCCTAATATGGACTGCTAAAGAATGGGCTTCTGCTATGGTTGGGAGTATTGTATAAGAAAATGTGGAAGCACAATAATGGCACTATAGGATATTGATCTGTTCATTTCCCAGTCCCAGCTTTGTTATATACTGGCAATATGACTTTGGGCAAGTCATTTCACTCTCTTGGCTATAATTTTCTCATCTATAAAACTAGAGGGTTAGACCCTCTACCACCTAAAGAATCCTTCTAACTATACTTTGTACTTATGTAACCCTGCTCTTTAGTACAGAAACAGGTTAATATTGAATGTGAAACATGCCTTAAATTGAAACTAAATTGAGAAATAATTTGAGTGAACAAAGGTTGAGTTCTTCAAATGAATTGATCAATAAAATGTTGTATGTATTGAGCACCTACTTTATATATGTTAGGTACTATAAGAAATAGAAAATTATATGCATGATCCTAGACTTGAGGAGCTGACAGTCCAGAGCAAGATAC
>NW_006282600.1:321222-329175 GCF_000327345.1 Myotis davidii | reverse complement strand
TATATATATGAAACGTTATTTCTGAATTTCTCAAATAGTATTTGAAAATAGATATAACAATATAGTGCTTATAGTAAAGGTTTATGGAGGTAAAAAGCAACCATTTATTTCAAAATATGGTGTTACATTTTACCAGTAACTAAATGTAAATAAAATATGAGACCCTGTGTATTTCAGAGATATTTTGGAAATATATTTCTGTAAACTGTATAGTTTAATAGAATTGCCTTTTCACATGTAGAATTTGTCTTTCCATAGCTAACACTTCCTATACTTCTAACTAAAAAACAACAACAAAAATTCATGAAAGTACAATACTGCAATGAAAAAAGACAATGTATTTCTTTTCATTGTTAAATCAATATTACCACAACACTGTTATCAACTACATTTTGGCTCACCACTCCTAACTCATCTACTATTTTTGAAAAATTATAAGTATGCAAGCAGTAAAATACATGACCCAATTAAAATATCTTTAATCTTGTATATTCCAAATATAGAAAATAGTTCATTTCAAAAAATTTAATATGAAATACTTGGGAATACTTCTTGATGTAGTGTTAAACTGTACATAGTAATTAAGATATTAAAAACATATGCTCTCAAAACCACCAGACATTGTAATTATTTTTTAGGCTATTAAGCAAAATGACAGAAGATTTTTTTTAATGATAAATGTGTTTTGTAATGCATCAGCTAATTCCCTTTTACTTCCTGAAATAATGTTTAGCTACACAGAATCTAAGTCTGGTATTCAAAGACCAACACGCATTGTTTTTTTGAAACTCAAATGTCATTCACTGGCTCTTGTTAACATGTCATTGTAGATACTCTGTGTTTCACACACACACACACACACACACACACACACACACACACACACACTGGCTCCATATGGAAATGGCAATAATTTGAGTTCTGCCATGCTATTCATATATGAAGAAGTGTGACAAGACAGTGATTGAGATATAATTCCATTTGGAAAGTTCTTTTATTTAAATTTGACTCTCTAAAGATTTCTTCTTTCATTTAGAAATTTTATATCAGTGTTGGCTTTCTTAACAACCATTGGACTAGAGAAGTGTTTTATGAATCTCACTGGTTTTATTGTGAGAAGACTATGAAATAAGTTATTCAGAGTTATTTTCTATCATGCCTGAGATTTGTTTAAAGTTTTTCTTTTGAATCACATGCTAAGGAATGTCTTAGGTACTTTTCTGGCATTTAACAACCTTACTAATTAACTTATTAAAAATTTAGCTTTCTATTTCAAAAGCTAGTGTATTTTCATGATACTAAAGTGGCCTTCAAGAATCTTAAAAATAATTTTTCAGGTGTTCATGAAGAGGAATGGAGTGAAGACATTTCACTTCTACATTTTAAAATTTTCTTTCACCATTTAACATCATTCTATGAATTACAGATAGCTAATAGAAAGCTTGTATACTATCTATAACTCATACCTATACCACAAAGTACCTCAGTTTCCACACTATACAGTGTAGTAGTTTTCTAAGAACCTTCAATTGAGATTTGATAAACAACATGCTTGTTCTTGCTTTGCTTCTGATTTTAGAACTTTAGGCCACAGAAATTACTATATTAGGGACTTGGAAATCTTTAGACAAATTAATAAATTTCTATAATTTGTGCTTCTGCATATATTTTATATATGGATCTTGCTTACCATAACAAGGTGTGCCATGTCTTTTTAGAAGTAGAAGGAAAGAGCACAAAGCACTGAAATCAGTAGCCCTGGGTTGTAGGTCTAGTTCTACCACTTACTACACGTAGGCCACTTAGCCTTCTAGTGCCCATAGTTTCTTCACTGGGCAAATGTAGGTAATAATACCTATTTCTCCAAGCCATTGAGAAGGTAAATTTTTCTAAGGTACATGAAAGAGCTTTACAAACTGAATTGTACTATGCAAATGTATGGCAGAATTATTATCATTCATATGGAGTCACATGATTAACTAGATCTAGCTCTGGTGTAGGAAAACTTAGGGGTGATAAATGCGAAAGTGTTTTTATAGTTTAATGTTTTTATAGCCTAATGAGAACAAGGCAGAAAAACAGATGAATTGGGTGAGGGGAAAGGTAAGTTTAAGTTCCATCTGCCCAAGCTGGAAGACTGGTGGGAAGGGAACAATTTCTGAAAAGATGAGAGGTTATAAAGTAGAAAAGAGTGATCTGAAATAGGGTGTTTTCAAACGAGTGGCAGAGCAGAGAATAAAGTCACAAGACTTGTTCACAAGATGGTGCTGGGTTAAAGCCAGACCCTGAGCCACAAATCACGAAATCACACAACTTGGAGGAATCTTAAGATGCCATCTCACCTACTCCTCTACCATTCAGCACGAGATGTTAACCATCCCAAACAGATAAGACATTATCCAACTTTGAAAAACTCTGACACTAACTGGACAGGTATTGACTGCTCTGGCTTCAACTGTTTACAATGGGCAGGAAAACAATTTATGGAATTATATTTGAACCTGAAATGAAACAGGGAAAAACAATAAATAGCTAGATTTTCCTTGGGAATAATAATGTCTATAGCAGTTTTGGGACTGCTAAATTAGCACTAAGTACATAGCTAACTTCAAGAGAGAGAAAATGTTACCAACAGAATAGGGTTAGAGGACAAATGGCCCACAGTAACATATGGGTAAGAATGGACTGTGATCATTCTTGGTAATTGTGGGTTCTTCTTTCCATGCAGTAGCCTTGGAGCAGAACATAAAAAAAAACTTTTTTTATTAAAAAAACGTACAATATGTTCCTGCAAATTCCAGGACTGACATTGAGAACTTTAAAGATTTTAATTCCTCTCCTAACACAAGACAATAAATCCTCACACAGATTAGAAACTGAAAAGGAAATAAAAAGATCCTCATTTCCAGTCGTGGGAATGTTACAGATGAACTCTGGCTTGGAAGGAGGGGAGGACATTCCACACCTGCAGGCCTTCCCAGGAAAGGGGCTCTTGGCCTGACCCTGAACCTATCCCCTCAAGATTATACCATGGGACTGTCAACATGGAAATAATGTTACTTTATTCCCTTAGTGAGTATATTATTTCCAGTGCTATCAACAGCAACTATAACCTGAAAGGAGTCAGCTGAGAATTTCCATGGAAGAAAGTGAAGAGTTATTTTGGAATATGCTTATAAATGGCCTAACTATAGTCCATCTTTATGGACAAACATGAGCATACATGCATAGATAGAGAAAAATATCAATGCCTCTGTATTTATAGATATGTATGTTGGAGCATCCTACTGTAGTTTAATACCAAGCAAGGGGCTTAGAAAAATAACATTACACTCCTGGATTCACCACTCACTTACATGTGAACTTGGACAAGTTAACTTGATTCTACCTTCCCATCACTAAAACTTTAGGTCAATTTAGTCAGGCATTCAGTGAGTCCAGATGTTTGGCAGTGTATAGGAAACAACATCTGGATGATTGATCAAATTTTCAACTGAACTCACTGAATGGTTTGGCAGTATGCCCACATAGCCCTTAATGGCTTTCTGCCTCAGTTTCCCTAGCTATAAAAAGGAACAAACATTATTTATTATTAATCTCCCAGGGGGCAGTGAGGATGACATACTGTCCAATGGTAACAGTGAGTTCTTGAAAAGAATGATTCCATGAAGGTGCTTTATGTTATACAATTCCAGGTTGGCTATTTTTCTCAACATAAGTAGTTAGTCTTTTAGGAAATAAAATTCCTTTGAAATATGGTCAAATGCTACACAAATATAAACATATTATCACTATCATCACCATCATCATCATCACATTCTTATTTATGATCAAAAATAGAAATTTTATTTAAGACCTGAATAAAGCCATGGAAAGCAACACAGATGAGAAAAAAAAAATCAATGTGGGTGTTTGGAGCCAACCAATTTTAGCAGCTCAACTTAAACAGGTAAAACCGGTCTATGGATGTGAAGTAATTGGTTGCTTAATGGTTTTTGTAAGGGAGCAAAATATATTCACACACATATTCATGGATGAAGGTAAGATGAAGGAACTGTAAATTGGGACCTTTCCTACTATGACAATATATATGTCCCTACCTAAAGCTGAAAAGCTTTTGCAGCTAGAAATTAGAGGAATGGGAAAGAAGGAAACAATACAAAAGAGAAAAGATAGGTGGATCAAAGAGATCTGCAATCATACAAAATTGGGGGAGCAGAATTAGGCTGGTACAAAGTACTGGGAATTCAAACTCAGGTTCGGCCTATAGAGAAAATCCTGAATATCATCATCTTAACGACCACTTATTATATCAACACATGTTATGTATTCTGTAAATACATCGTGGATATATATGTAAAATATGTATATTATATAAAATGTTATATATTTAATTATATAATTGGGATATATATATATATATATATATATATTCATATTCTAATCCTTACAGTAACCTTGTTAAGATATCTCTATATACTACAGATGAAGAAACTAAAGCTCAGAGAAACAGTGATTTGTGCAAGGTTATACACCTAGTAAGAGCCACAACTGAATTCAGGTCTATCAATCCAAAGCTCATCTTCTTTCTACTATATTACATGGTCTCCCACAGTATTAATACCAAACATCTAAGTGCTTTCAAAAGGGACTCACTAAAAATATTTTAGTGAACTTTGGATCATACAGAAGCCCATGTCTGATGCAGCTTCCTCTTTTTCCCAGGTGTGTGTGTGTGTGTGTGTGTGTGTGTGTGTGGTGGGGGGGAATCCATCCACAGGTGCTTGTCTAATCTTTCTTATGACTGCCACTCCCCTGCTTGTCTTTACCTACTCATTGTTGATGGCAGATCTTAACACCTGTGTCTATCTGGAGTCCTTACACTAGCTTAGCCCAGCTTAGCCCTAAGCAAACTGTCCAAAATTAATGAGTAGCATCACTCTTTTGGCTCTTCATCATCTTTATTTATATTTGTTTATCTTTATTTAAGCACTTTCTATGCCGTGCGTCCCCTCTGAAGAAACCGTGAAAACAGTTTTAGACTCTTACAGAACCCTTAAACTCCCTGGAACCTGGCTGAACACATAGTGGGTATTCCTTAAGTTCGGTTCATCAAACATCTCTGTTGACAGTATTCTTCAGTTAAGATTATGGGAACAGTGAGGGGCCCTCAGATTTTGGCCTCACCAATGCTGGGGTCTCTAACCATTTGAGTGGAGCCACCCAGATAAAATTGGTTTGAGGTAATTTGGAAGTAATTCAGAGGACAAATTCAGAGGACTGCCACTGTCCCCAGGTGAAAAAGTACCATGCCCTCAGTTCAGCCATTAGTGGTTCAGAGCCATTGTGCTCTGAACCCTTCAGAGATGCATTTTTAAATAATCACACTATATCTAACCAGGATTTATAGAACTTAGTGAGGTTGTGAGTTCATAGAAAAAAATGGTCATGCAAATACTGTCATTATCATGTGCTCAGCAGCAGTAACAACTATTTATTATGTGCTCATTGAGTGCAGAGCACTTTATTAGGCACTGGAGGAGTCGCACCCAAGTGTGTTGTAAATAATTTCACAATGCCATTTGCAGTAAAATATTCCACTATTTGGAAAGCCTTTCTAAACATTTTCTAAGAACCACAGAAATTTCACTGCTAAACTTCATATTAAAAAACAAAATCATGCCAATGTTTTCATACACAAACCACTGTCCTTGCATAAGGATTTTAGTTTCATTAAGTTCTAAGGCTACAAATAGAAGTCAGTGGTGCCAGGGCTCTCCCACCCATGAATCATGGGGCAAAAACACTGTCACTCTGATATATATTGGCATTTTTTATTGTGGCCACAAAGCAATCACAAGCAGATGGTACAACTAACTTCTATTTGTGTCTTAGCTACTAAACTTCTTGAGAGGAAAAACTCTGTGTATAGGTCAAGCAAATCTGTGGATGTCTCTATGCATGGCAGTGAATCAAAAGTTGTTACAGGCGTAGTAAAACTGGTCTTCTTGCATCTTACTGGTGGCAGTGAAAGGTGATACATCCCCATTGGAAAGCAATTTAGAAACATGAATAAAAATGCTCATATCCTTTAACTCAATAACCCCAGTACTTTAAGAAACTGATCTAATATCAGGAGAAAGCATTATGTATGAAGAAGTAGCTTTATTTATAATGGTAAAATGTTTGAAGCAATCTGAATGTGCAGCAAAAGCAAGCTGATTAATTATGATGAATACTTAAATGAATCTTATGGCCACAAAAATGATTAATATGAAGATTTGTGGCAACATTAAAAAGTGTTTCAAATATAGTGTTAATTTTAAAAACTCTAAATCACTTGTATACTTCTAATTATGTAAAAAGTTGGAGTGTGATGTTTCTCTATTAGAAAAGAAGATATGAAAATGAAAACAATTGGAATACAGGAATGGCACTGTGAGAAATACTTTTCCATCTATTTTCCAAGCTTTCTCTAATATTACAATATAATCTTTATGATTTAAAAGTGGGATGAAAAACGAGGGTCAAAAATTCTTTTTAGTAGAGGGAATCCTTGAAGAAAATAAATAATGGCTGTCTCTCCCAAAACCCAAGAATTCAGTTTGCACAGTGAACACCATCCATCCGTTACTCCTTTGCTACTTTCATTTTTGTTGGATATAGTTCTACATACCTGGTTAATGTGCTTCAGTTTGTCAATAATTTGGCTGACCACCGGTTCAGGGCCCTTCATTTTCAGCTCATGGAGGTTGAACTGATTTTTCATTCCATTCCTCGCTGCCTTTTGGCTGTATCTGCAAAGGTGAAGGTAAAGAGAAGATTTGTCACAGGAGAGTCTGAAGCAAAGTGAAAGCTGACTTGTATTTGGCACCAATGGTGAAACTGACCACAAGCTCTCTTCAGACTTTTAAACCATGGGATGACCCCATAGAACAAAAATAAACCACTGCAGATAGAGTCTCTTTACAGTGCAGAACACTATTTAACAGTTAACAAACAATCATTCAACATTCTTTTTTCTAAGTGTTGGAAGTACAACAATAATCAAGACAGATAAAGCCTTTATTGTGCTCTCAGTCTAGTGTATAGTCCTGAAGAGTAAGGGCCAATGGCAATGCTAAGGGAGGTCCTGGATGTTGGCCAGGGAAACACACAGGAAACACCTTAACTCTGAGTGTGCTTTCTACTCATTTGAAGGAGAAAGACCCTTGCATGTTCTTTACTTCTTTCTTCTCCAATTGCTCCCCCCACAATTTCCCACAGGCCGGGAGCTGGGTTTATTTTCAGGAGGCTTTCCCAAGCCATTTGCAGCACAAATTTCCCCTTATATTGTTTTTCAATTAAAATAGTATAGCCAGGTTAAGGACCCGAGGCATCAGGCCTGGGCCAGGGGCAGAGCCAGCAATTGGAGGGGTCTGGGGGTCCCCTGCCCAGACCTGACGCCTGGGCCAGAGGCATCAGGCCTGGGCTGGGGGCAGAACCAGTGATGGGGGGTTCTCTGCTCTCTGCGGGGCCTGCCTGCTCCACACCATGGCTATGGGCAAGCAGGCCCTGCTGGGCGTTTGCCTGCAGGCTGCCCTTGCCTGCTTGCGGGTCGCCATGGGGACAGGGCCAAGCAGGCCCTGCTAGGTGCTACCTGCAGGCTGCACTTGCCTACTCGCA
Source organism: Myotis davidii (assembly GCF_000327345.1). NCBI lineage: Eukaryota > Metazoa > Chordata > Mammalia > Chiroptera > Vespertilionidae > Myotis > Myotis davidii. The sequence continues at coordinate 321,510 of NW_006282600.1, read as the reverse complement.
GGTCGCTGCGGCTACAGGGCCAAGCAGGCCTGTGCTTGGCTGCTTGTGGGTGACTGTGGTCCCCTTTTCTAAACTACTTCCAATTTATGTTCTTTTAATCCTCATAGACCAGCGGTTCTCAACCTGTGGGTCGCAACCTCTTTGGGGGGGACTTGTGGCAGTGGAGATGGGGACGGGGAGGCGGGGCCAGCACTCATACTCACTCACGACCACACACGTGCACAGACACACACAGCGCCCACCAGCTCACAGCCTTTTCTCCCTTTCTTTCCCTCCTTCCCAGCTTGC
>NW_006282600.1:319063-319618 GCF_000327345.1 Myotis davidii | reverse complement strand
CAAGGATAAATACTGTTTTGTGAAACTTCTGTAGGAAGAGGTAAAAAAGTTTGTGAAAGCTGTTCCTGGCATACTTCTTCACACAACACTAGACAGAGGAACCCACAACAAATCAATTACTTTATTCAAAGTGACTAAGTTATCTATTAAGTAAGATGAAGGCCTATAGGATGAGACAGGATTACTAGTATAAGGAAGACAACAGTGTCTGGTTTGCCAATATAATCCCAAAATAGTTATCAAAAATCTAATTAGGGGCCAAATAAAATATCCCACAGAGATTTATGCAAAATAAAATAAACTGACTGCAAGCCACTTATCCTAATATATAAAAACCCTGAGTCTGTCACATCCAAAATGACCAGAGGTTCAACCTAATACCCAGGCTGCACATGCAGCAGGCACTGGTGGGTGGGGACTTGTGGCAGTGGAGATGGGGACGGGGAGGCGGGGCCAGCACTCATACTCACTCACGACCACACACGTGCACAGACACACACAGCGCCCACCAGCTCACAGCCTTTTCTCCCTTTCTTTCCCTCCTTCCCAGCTTGC
>NW_006282600.1:312038-319022 GCF_000327345.1 Myotis davidii | reverse complement strand
AGCAAGCTCTCTCAGAATGAGGAAACAAAACAGACTGGGCCTGAAGAGGCCTGGATGGAAGGGAGGGTGGGCAGAGGGTGGAGCGGCCCCCACTGGCCCCACCCCCTCCCAGCAGGGAAAAAGGAAGAAGGAGACAGGGAGGCAGGGAGGTTTGGAGGACTACTGGGAAAAACAAAGAGGGACAGAATCTGTTAAGTTGTAGGGTATAATCATTAGAGCTACTCTTCGTTGGGTACATACCGCACACTGAACCTTACGTATTTTATGCTGACATGTTTAAATCTTCAGAACCATTTTAGAGATGAGGAAGCTGCCTCAGTAAGTTCCCTAAAATGGGTGCTGGGGGATTCGGGGGAGGGCTTGGGATATGTCTGTAATAATATCAACAATAAAAAATAAACAAGAAAGTCATCCTCTGAAAAGGCAAGTATTTCGTAGTCAAGTTGAAGAGAACATCTGATTGCATTTCTTCTAAAATGGTAGCCTAACATATTCATTTTATTTAACTTTAAAAGTTAGTGAATACATGAATCACCAACCATTAAATATCAACTGCCTTTGAGGGCTGTAAATGTAATAATATCAACAATAAAAAATAAACAAGAAAGTCATCCTCTGAAAAGGCAAGTATTTCGTAGTCAAGTTGAAGAGAACATCTGATTGCATTTCTTCTAAAATGGTAGCCTAACATATTCATTTTATTTAACTTTAAAAGTTAGTGAATACATGAATCACCAACCATTAAATATCAACTGCCTTTGAGGGCTGTAAAGAAACATTCTTTATCAGCTTACTATTAGTCTCCTTTTTTATGTTCATATAACCCTCTCTCTTTAAATATCATTTCCCTTTGATGACACCATCAACTCCATCTTCTTTTTATTTACACCTACTGATGTCTGAAGCAGAGACCCTATTCACAGATAAAAAGGTAAGGCTCATTAGAAATCTTCTGAAATAAATGTCTCTAGAGACATTTCCTTGGATTTGTTCATATAGAAGCTTGCTGACCACTTTTATGCCCACTCCTACAAAACCAACATTTTCCTGAAGTTTATTATCTTCACTGGAATAGTGCAAAGACATCTGCCAACTTAGGGATTTTACACTACACTCCTTCTTCCAGCTCACTTATAAATATTAAATCAAATTAGTCCCACAGCTGATCTCTTGCAGCCCTACTATATTATTTTCTGTCATTCATAAAAGTGTCCTTTTAGCTCTACCAGTATTTTTTGTTTCTTATCTCCAAGCCATGTATAAGGAACCAGGACTAAACACTGGCCCCCAATTCCATGGTAACTCAATTTTCCCAAAACAGCTTTGGGTTTTAAAGCTTGCCAAACTTTTTAAAAGTTGAAATAGCATACACTATTCTGCTCCATCAGTGTGCTATTTAAATCCTCAAAGGACTCTAGTAAATTAAGCATGGTTTCTGGTTGCAAAAGTGTTGGGAAGAGCTGGCCTGTGGCTAAGACGTAAAACTTGCTTTTATTTTATTTACTGTACAAAGCAGTACCCAAAAGTACTGATACCACTGATGCTGGTAGCTGCTAACTTAATCAGGTTCTCACTCTCCTTCTCTGTAGATGCCTGACGTTCTCTCCTAATGAGAATTGAGGGCCTCACCGAACTACTCTGATGCATCCTGACCTGCTGCCATTGCATCTAAATATACAGTGGAGACAGTCCTGCGTTGTTCATGCTCCTTTTATGTACATTCCATGCGCCATCCCATGCAGTCTGTGATCTCTTTGAAGGCTAAGGCTTGGTTAGTTCCCTTTTGTACCACCTAGAGCACATTGTGGTACTTGTGATAATAATAGCTGTCAGCATTGAGTGCTTTCTCTGTGCCAGTTAATGCTATAAGCACAGAGGAAAAAGAAAACATGTATTGCCTCATTTAATCCTCCTAACAATCCTATGAGATAGAAACTATTATGATCAGCCTTTTTTTGCAGATGAGGAAACTGAGGCACAGAGAAGTGAAGTCACTTTCCCGAGATCACACAGCTAGTCAGTAGCAAAGCTGGAGTTTGAACTTTGTGAGTCTATCTCCAGCTGCCTCTGTTCTTAACCATTATACTACTGTTGCTTCCTTAGAAATAACCCATACTGACTAAATATTTGACATTTCCTCACCACATTGCTTCATTGTATATGGCAATTTGCAAGCTACTAGTATCGCCCTACAAGGCTCACAACAGTGCCTGCAGCAATATCTCTCTTTACCTACTCAGCAGATTCCTGGGCTTGGCCTTTAAAAGCCTTTGGGGAGAGCCCTGTGTATGAGGTTTCTTCTCCCAAACAGAGGTCCACAGTATTGCTATTCAGTGAAATATTTACATTCTTGGGAGATAAGGTGTTGAAGTTAGAGAAATAAATACCTCCCTACCACCATGTCAGTAGACAAACACCAAAGGTGATTTGAAATCTCTTAGGAAAATGAATGCAGGAGACAACTGTGATTGACGTCTTTGTCACTTGGCTGTAGCACTGTGACATACGTGATGTGTTCCTAGGGAATTTTACATAACATGTATGCTTCGCGCTCCAAGCCCAGAGGGATTCAGTTCAGGGTGTCTCCATAGTTTTGTTTTAATTAATTCAGTATTTCTTTTCCACTCGCTCCTTCTGTGCTACCGGTGCACATGGTTCGTGACAGGCTTTGCATGTGGATGAGACATCACAGCCATAATTTTCCTCATTCAAAGATTGTTCAGAGTGTCAGGAATGGAGGCACTGTTGGCCATGGGGGATTTTAATAATGGGTTGTCTGCTCAGTACCACTAATCTCTAATTAGATTAATTGTCCTCTCTTCAGAATGTTGTTTGTCTCCTAAAGCTTTGAAATGGTTCTGGCAATGAACACTGGCCAGCAGAGGAGGGAAAATAAATAGAAGGAAGTTCCTACCTCTCATAGCTAAAGTTTTCTTAACTGGACATGTTGTGTGTGATGTCAGAAGTGTCACCTTTAAGCATTACATGTGGCATCATCTCCTTGCCCCATCTACTTTGATATCCGTATAGCACAAAAATGACTGCTATAATACCAAGAAAAACCTATTTGTGAAGTGAAATGGGGGATGTGCTTCTGTTCAGGCAGATTGGTTGGGGATGAGGGAAGAAAGGGGGGGGGGCGTGAAACCTGTGCAAAAGCCATAAGAGAAAAGGAACCTAATTAAAACAGGACATCTGGGGGTGATTGTTTTGGGACAGTTGAAGCAAAGATAGCACTTGTAGAAGAGGAATAGAATCAAACAAGCGTAAAATGGGTGATCTTTTCTTCCCATTTCTATGCTGGCTGAGGCAGCAAGGGTGTAGTAGAAGAAAATCAAATTCAAATGTAGACCATTCCAAATGGAAGCACCCTTAAGAGATCAACTTATCCAATCCCTCGTTGTGTAAATGAAAACACGGAGACCCAGAGAAGCACTTTCCTAACAGCACAAGTTGTTAGTATCACAACTCCCACATTTAGAAGAGATTCCTTTCTTTAAAAGGTTTCTTACTAGTAAACGCACATTGCTGATTTTGACACTCCTAGTAATGATTTAGGACAGGAAAGCTGCTAGAAAGTTAACTTGCCTTCCTCCCTTAGGCATTAGAAGGGTGGCAAGAGTTTGAGAGCAAGTCTTAGAAGAACTAACCCCTCCCTCCAAAAAATTTGATTTCACACAAGTTTAATTTGCTGCCTGTTCTAGACAGCCACAAACAAGTTACCGATCTCACATTCTCACATCGCCATCTAATGGAAAGATTGTAGTATTGCATGTAGCCCCTAACCCAAACGGTGGTTTATCAGACTGTTTCCTTGGAAAAGTACTCCTGTTACAAAAATCACTGTGGAAAATGGGATAATTTAAAGAACATAAAATAGCTTTAAAACAAAACTAGAACACAGGGTAGAAAAGCCCAATTAAGAGGCCTATTAAGTTGTTCTTTTTTTCCTATCCAAAACTAAGCTTTAATTTATAAAATGACAGAAAAATAAAGCAAAGGTGAAAATAGCTGAGTTTTGCAAATGCTTTTAATAAAGATGGCAACAATTTGATTCTTATTACTTATGCACATATTTTTATTGATTATTTTAGAGAGAGGAATGGAGAGATAGAGAAGCCTAGATGTGAGAAAAACATCACTCCTTCACATGCCCAACTGGAGATCAAACCCACAATCTGGGTATGTGCCCCGACTGGGAAGTAGGGCAATACTTCAACCACATGAGCCACACTGGCCAGGTCTATGCACATATTTAAAGAAAAATGTTTTCATAATTGTTGGCACAGCAACACCACTTTGGAGCAAATTTGGAGAGTTCTAGAAACAAATATATCCTTCATACTTCAAGAAATACCTGTGTGCTCAAGCAACAGACTTTCAGAAATTATGGAGAGATTTCAATGGAAAGGTAGAAAAAAACAGAGAAGAAACCAGGGAGATGTAAACCCATTTATATCTCATTTAGTAGACATTAGCTATGTAAGGGAATCGCTGTATTAGAATCAGTCAGTTTTTAGCCTATTTTCAAGCCTCACTGTGAGGACTGATTAAAAGATTGGTTTTGGAATATAATAAAGAAGTCATTTAAACCTAGAGAAGCAAAGAATATTTTCTAATGGTGAAGAAAGCTTGAGAAGTTGCTGTCACTGCCATAGGGAGAAGAGTTGATGGCTACAGAGAGTAGCCCCCAGCAGAGAAAAGAAGGGAGAGAGAAACTGTCTGAGATTAGATCACCTGAATGTTTGTCTGAGGAAGCAAACTCTGCAGAGGAGCCTGGAGGTAAGGACACAGAAAAGTACACAAGGAAGCAAAGGGATTCTTATGAGAACTTCAGTAACTGTGGGAACACTGGTGAGGACTGCCTCCTGGGCTTTGAGCCCTGACCATGGGCAGTCAGGATACTAGGCCAGGATAGGCGGAGCTGGCAAAGAGTTCTCTGTTGGGTGTCCTTAAGGGGAACAGACCAGTGAGGAGAAGAGGACTCTGACCTAGTTTAAATCTTACAATAACAGGAAAAAAAACCCCACCTCAACTCAAAAGCTCAATAATTGGGAAGGGAGGGCTATAACGGAGCACAGTGCATGATGGGGGTTAATTATTCAATTAGCTCAAACTCATTTACCAACTCCTTCTGGCCCAGAGAATTAGGCCAGAAACCAGATTTTTTCTTGTGCCACTGGAGTTAAACCAAAAGGAAATGATCTTTACCTGTTTTTTAAGTTGTTTAAGTTAGACTTGTAACTCATGAAAATTTCAGAGTTGGAATGAACTCTTGAAATCAGTCCAATGCCCTCCTCTTACAGATAGGCAAATTGGGCCCCAGAGAGACCAAGCAGTAGCCAGTCAAGTTATTATTGGTATTACTGCTGGTGGAACATGAATGAAGCTATAACTCCCCCCAAATAGAGGCGTCAAAAAGAAGGTCAGAGAATAGGTCACATGCCTCAACAACACATAGGAACATTGTAACAAAGTAACTGATTTTCAAAATAATGGTTAATAATTAAATTTTTAAGATGTGAAATTCAGTTTGTTGCACAATTTACTTACTGAGACGGTGAATACATAAGACATCTTAGAAAGGCTGAGCCAGGTGATGGAAAAAGCACTGGTCTTGGAGTCAAGACACAGACAGTTTCAAAAGCTGGTTCTACCACTTATTCTGTGACTTTTAACAAGTAATTAAACCCTGATGAGCTCCAGTTTTCTCATCTATAAAACGGGATAATGCCACCTGCATTGGTTTGAGGATTAGTTGATGAATGAATGTTAGTAAATTGAGGTACCATAGGCAATGTGCTTAGACGAGTGCCCAGCCTATATATGAGGGCTGTTATCATCATTATCTGAAAGCACCAAACACAGTGTGTGACATGCAGTAGGTGGTCAATAAATGTACTTTGAAAAGGATGTCTGGAGAGAGGATCAATAAATCTTACAATGAAAAGTTAGGGGAAGCTTCAAATCTGCTCATCCCAGCACTGAGAGACCTTGAAAAATTAGAGTGTCTCAGTTGTCTAAGTATGTACTAGATAAAGTATGAGTTGCAGCAAGCGTAGGAATGATTTAGAATTTGGGAAAATGAGCAAGGCCAAAAGTACCAGAGCTTTCCTTAGTATTATGATTAAGGAATGACTTGTGAGTAGATAGCACTAAGCATATAGGCCTGGCTATAAGGAACCTTTTGGCAGAGATGTCCAATAAAGTATGCAGGTGACAGGGCATGTGAGAGGGGGATTTATTGGATAGGACTTCAAGTGTTTCAAAATTAATTTTAGTCCATTGAAGAATAAATCATTTACTTGGGCCGACATTAAGTTTCCCAAGTGACCAACTTTGGGTGTCAAAAGCCTGTTCCACTCTCTCCTCCTGCCACATTCCATATTCCTTTTCCCTATTATAGATAACTGGAGGTCCGGTGCATAAAATTCATGCATGGGTAGGGTCCCTAGGGCTGGCCGGTGATCAGAGTCGATCAGGGCCTTCTGGCTGCTGGCAGATACCTCCCTTCCCCAGCTGCCGGCTGCCAGCCGGGGCCTTCCTTTGTTCCGCACCACCCCTTGGTGGTCAGTGCAATCAAACCCCCAGTCTCCTGGTGGAACTCCCGAGGGGACAATTTGCATATTAGGCTTTATATATAGATACTAGGGGCACGGTGCATGAATTCATACACGGTGGTGGTCTGGCCGGCCTGCCCTGATTGGGCTGATTGGGCCAGGCCAGCCAGGGGGAGGGGATGTGGAAGGTTGGCCAGCCAGCTCCACTCCCTGGTCACACTCCAGTAGAACTCCTGGTCGAGGGGACAATTTGCATATTACCCTTTTATTATATAGGATTCTGCTTCCACTTTGTATAACTGCCACAAGTAATGAATTAGATGGCTCTTGAAAACATCCACACACTTTTTCAGAGCACTTCAGAACACTGCTTTGTTTGTCTCTGGTACTCATAGGGTCCACAACAAGCATCCATTCTTATTTT
>NW_006282600.1:292354-311976 GCF_000327345.1 Myotis davidii | reverse complement strand
AGGGTGGAGGGAGGCCGATCAGGGGCAGGCCGGCTGGGGGGAGAGGCCCTGGGGCAGGGGGGGCCGTCCCCACCCCCTGGTCAAACTCCAGTAGAACTCCTGGTCGAGGGGACAATTTGCATATTACCCTTTTATTATATAGGATTCTGCTTCCACTTTGTATAACTGCCACAAGTAATGAATTAGATGGCTCTTGAAAACATCCACACACTTTTTCAGAGCACTTCAGAACACTGCTTTGTTTGTCTCTGGTACTCATAGGGTCCACAACAAGCATCCATTCTTATTTTATTTATTTATTTATTTTTATTGATTTCAGAGAGGAAGGGAGAGGGAGAGAAAGATAGAAACATCAATGATGAGAGAGAATTATTGATCAGCTGCCTTCTGCACGCCCCCTACTGGGGATCGAGCTTGCAACCCGGAAAGTGCCCTTGGCCGGAATTGAACCCGGGACCCTTCAGTCTGCAGGCCAAAGCTCTATCCACTGAGCAAAACAGGCTAGGGCAAGCATCCATTCTTTACTGCAGTGATCTTCAAAATGAAAGATAGTACTCTCAAAGTCTACCTCACCAACTCAAGACTATTTGTGAGAGAGGTAAGTCTGAGTTAGGGAAAGGTAATACTTGTGGATTTTCTTCCTTGCACATTTCAAATATATGTGGCAACACCAAGGAAAGTCTCCTAAAACGTTGCTTTGCATGTCCTACTGAACCTCATTGTGAACCACTCAAGATCATGAGAGAAAGACAAATTGTTTCATATGAATGGGTTCTGCTGAAATCCTTTTAAAGAAGGCTCAAAATTCCTGCCACTGTTTTCTGATGCTCCTCTTGTCTTAGCCAGGGTCACTTGCATGTTTCAAAACCCATGTCCTGAGCCAATGGTGACAAAAGCAGGAAGGCAATAGCTTAGCAGACTGGTCTATCAGGCCCAGTCTCTGGAATTAGTCTTGGCCCTGGAAACCAGTATTTCATGTTTTTGGAGCAAACTGCAGATGTTTAGGCATGACTTCCACTTGCCAGCTAAACTTCCCCAGGCTGTATGACCTGAGCTCTATCCTGGTTCCTGTTTGCATTTGTCTGTGGTCATTACTATGCTTTACTAGTGCCTGGAATACAGTAGGTAGTCAATAAATGTCTGTTGAACTCAACTGAGACCGAAGGCCTTGCTCAAAGTTCAGCTTAGGTTGTGGAAACTCTGCCCAGCTCTTGTCAGCCTGTTTCTGCTGAGGCCCTTTCCCCTAAAACTGCCTCTACTGACTGAGGACCTACCTTTTACTAGACTTGTGTCTGGGCCCTGCCAAGGACAGCTACCACTTTGTCCCACCCATTAGATTGCACCACTTTGTAAAGCAATGCTTACCTAGAAAATGGTAGAGTTCCTTCCCTGGGCCCCAGGGAATATCATTATTCAAGTGGTGGGCCACTTTCCACTTAAGCCAGCCACACAGGTGAGTTCCCACAGCCCAAGCACCACTCCTTCCAGCCCCTGTGCCATCCCCATAGACCAATCACTAGTTCCCACACTGAGCTTACTCCAAGTTACACACCTGCTATTAATATTGATTTGCATCACAAACCCTTTCCTAATAGTATAAACTTGAACCCATTTTTGGGTCTGACTAAATGACATGTCACTGTTGTGAAAACAAATCCTCTGACATACCTGATATATTTGCTACAGTCAAGACAATAACTTTTAAAGGATTACAAATCTCAGTTTTTTGGGTCAGAGAAAGAATTTTCTGTCTTCCTTCAGGAACAATGCAAATGCTCTCCATTCAGTACTTACCCATCAATTATCTACATAGCCCTGTGCTCAATCACAGAACCCTGGTAGTTGGAGGTCTGGAATTTTCCAATGTTCTGGCACATAATCTTCAGTTTGAACTTCATAAACTACATCCTGGTTTTGGCTTTGGCAAATCTGGTCCTCAGAAAATGAAATCTTCATCTAGTAACTGTGTTGGAATCCCCTGCAAACCTGTGATTCAGAGTATGCAGCTCCACTACCTCAAGACCCAACTACAGACACACCATCTTACATCATGACCCCTCAGAACACCAGCATATGGTGGCCGATGGGAAGGAGAAGGGATTGGCAAGAATAAGGTGTGAGACTTGCCCAAGAACACTTAAAGGTCTTGTCCGCAGAGTATTGGTAGAAATGCTACTTCTGCTGTCTTCCCTTAAAATCATTCCTAGAGTCCCAGAATCCAGGCTGCAGTCAGAGCCATGAGGTAGAAGGAAAGACACTCAGCAAGTCGGCCTTGTGGAACAGAGTGGTGATCGTGGGCATGGGCAGAGTAACTGGCATAGAGACACAGGGGAAAGTGCTCACCTCTGCCAGTATCTGACTATCAGAATAGCTCTGCCCTTGGCAGGTCCAAACCTGGCACTGTCGCTCTCTAGTTGTCAGCCATAAAATAAAACTAAAGAATAACAGAGGGAAGAAAAGGTGAACTGAAGTGTAAACCACCCCCACTCCAACCGCCCCAGTAGCTGCAGGTGTCCTCAGATCCTCAACCTTTTGCACCTGCTCTCCTGCTGGAACAAGTGGCCTATTGTGCGAAACTGTGTGCATGGAGGTGCTAAGCAAACAAGAAGTGACTCTCGTGATCATAAAGTAGATGGGATTCCAGGAAAACTTTACTAAGCCAAATAAAAGTGATTGTAAAGCACTTGGTAAAATATAAACTGCTACTTAAATACTTAAAAGTTCACAGCAATGCACACAAGGACAACTAGATCAAAAGTTACCTTTATAATTGTCTCCCTCTCTCAGTTTTTTTTCCTCAGCCACTTTGTATTTCTCTTCTCTTACTTGCCTTCAGCCCTTGGCACTTCCCTAGATGTATCTCTTCCCATACTGATATATTTCTGTGGTTAGAGGGTTTTTAATTTTCATTCTGGTGGTTGTGTCAAATATTATTTGGAGCAACAGATGTTGAATTCTATGTCTTTTGCTCAGAAGCCCATTGGGGTTATGTGGTGCTATGGGGCAGACATTTTCTTTAAGGTGTAATTATGTGAATTTCACCCAAACTCTCCAATATCGAAAACTAAAAACAACTCTGACAACATGTCAAACAGCCAACTTATCTGCTCCTCTATAGCCCCAAAGATACCTTGAGGAGTCAAATGAAGAAAGAACTTATAGTTGTCCTAATGAGAATGATTACACCCTGGGGCTCCTTTTGAATCACTTTCACTTTGAACTGCTTGGGAAGCCATCCAGGAAAGAACTAGAATTTCAAAGTCATCAAGTCAGTTTTATGGAATTCCTCCTCCTTTCATACTCTCTCCCCCTCAAATATTCTTGTCATAGAATCTCATAGCCTGTTAGAGCTGGAAAGAACTTTAGAGACCATTTTGTTCAATCCATTTATAAAATAAAAGACTGAAGGATAATGACTTGCTCAATATCACACAACGAACCCATGGTAGAGCTAGGACCCAGGCTGGACCCCTAATCTAGAGCTAAAGAGGTTTCTTCTTGCATAAGCTTCAAAGCTCCATAGGGGATACACGGGCAACAACTTTATTATAAGAGCCATGTGTGTAGAGGAGATTTGAATGAAAGGCTTGCCTTGGAGGTGGGTAAAGGTCATCAGCTCTTTCTCCCAGGGGATGCCACCTTATAGCCTTGGAAAGATCTGAGAGTAGAGAAACATGGTAAGAGAGGCAGGAAAGGTACTGCTACTTTCGTGGACCTGGACCAAGAAGAGGCCAAGGAAAGGAGGGGACTTAGTAGCACAGGCCATGGAAAACGTGGACAGAACTTCCATTCCAGGACTTCAGAGAGGAAGGCAAGCTTAGATCAGGATTCCCATCAAGAACAGGAAGAAGGCAGGAGACCTTTGAACCTATGAAGGAGACAAGCCAGGTATTTCACAGGCAGGGCAGTGTAGTGGGTAAGAGGGCATAGACCAGGGGTGGGCAAACTTTTTGACTCGAGGGACACAATGGGTTCTTAAGCTGGACCGGAGGGCCGGAACAAAAGCATGGGTGGAGTGTTTGTGTGAACTAATATAAATTCAAAGTAAACATCATTACATAAAAGGTTTTGTTTTTTTTTTTTTTTTTTTTTTAGTTTTATTCATTTCAAACGGGCCGGATCCGGCTCACAGGCCATAGTTTGCCCACGGCTGGCATAGACTGTCTGCGTTTGGACCCCATCTCCCTTAGCAGTGCTGTGGCTTTTAGTAAGTAACTTCATCAGTACAATGGGGATAATAATAATGTTCAGCTCAAAAGGCTGTTGTGAGGATGAACTTATTTAATGTGCACAAAGTGCCTAGCACTGTGCCTGGCACATGGCAAGCACCATAGAAATGTTAGCTGCTATCGTCATTAACCACCTCTGCTGTTTCAGTTCTGCTTTCTGAAGTTTCACTTCACCCTTAGACAGATTTGGGGTGGGGGCAAAGGGAAAAGAAAAATGATCAGAGTGCTTCAGGAAGAGAAGTTCAACAGTGAAAGTAGAAAAACCAACAGAATGGGTAAGCTGTAGCTCTCCCAGTAATCCTTCATGCCTCCAATGTAAATCCCCTACAAATGCACCTTTTCCACATATTTATGAGCTGCTAGAGGCATAACTGTCAGTAGGTGACCAAATCTCTCTTTGCCGGGATAGAAAGGTTTCCTAAGACGTAGGACTTTCTGTGCCCAAACTGAAAAGTCTCTGGCAAAGTGGAACCATTGATTGCTGTAGGAAATTACTATTTGCTATAACCAGAGCATAGAACACTGTTGTTAGATGAGACTTTCTTCGTGTCTATGAAGAAAAAAAGTTCTTCTCTGGTTAATATCTCCCCACTCAGCCCTTTACCCCCACCTTTCTTCTGAGATTTGTCAGTCTGTTCTATTCTTCTACATCTCTGGATCTATTTTGTTCTGAATCTATTTTGTTTATTTTGTTAATTAGATTCCACATATGAGTGAGATCATGTGTTACTTGTCTTTCTCTGGCTTATTTTGCTTAGCATAATACTATCCAGGTCCCTCCATGCTGTCTCAAAGGGTAAGAGGTCCTTCTTTTTTTACAGCTGCATAGTATTCCATAGTGTAAATGTACTTATATGCATATATGCATAGCCCATGGACACAGACAATGGTGTGGTGAAGGCCTTGGAGGGGTGAGTGTGAGTTGAGGGGGTCAATGGGAAAAAAGGGGGACATCTGTTATACTTTCAACAATAAAGATAGATAAAAAAGAATAAATGAGATGGTGTATATGAGAAGAGTTTGTAATCTGTAAAGCATTATAAAAATTAAAGTTGATGATGATGATAATGATGATGATGATGATGATAGAAGTTAAAATAAAATGAAAAGGTAATCTCCTACCAAAAAAGTTTCTTAAATAAAAGGATTTTCCAAGGGAGTATTACCCAATTTGAGGAAGATGGTCATTAGCAGGATATTCATACAGCAATAGCCTCATTATCAATGATTCTTATTTGTTTGCTTTGATTCTCTACTGCTGCTTTCTCCAAGTTATATTCCCAGCACTGTTATTATATGTGTTTAAAAGTAATAAAACTGATTTATTTAAAAATGCTCTGTCACTCAGATTTTTCATTAATTTAAACAGATGCTCCCAGCCATTAATGTATTTCCTTATCCAGGGCCAATTGGCTTATTCAGCAATATGGACCAAACTTGTGTAAAAATAGAATTTGTGGGGATAGATGGATTTGCTTAAGGAAAAAAAATTAAAAAGTAATATTTCTGAAGAGATGCATAGAAAGAGATACTCAAGAAGCTGCCAATGGGGCCGTGTTTGTAGAGAGAGCCCAGTAATGCTGTGTTAATTAGCCAACATTTATTCAGAGTAGAACTTCCCTCTGTATTTGATCTACTTTTCTACAACAACACCTAAGAAGTTATGAAAGATGTTTCATAATTTTCAAAGATATTTCATATATATTTTTATTAGAAGCTCACAACAACCCTATGAGGTATGCAAGGGAGGCATTAATTTCACAATTTCACAGGAGAAAACAAAACAGAGTTTAAGTACCCTGCCCAAAAACACACAGACATACGATAGGGATGCTAGATTCAAGTTTGTTACCAACAGGTATGTTTGTCAGTTCATCGGTTGGATGCAATAAACATGTATGGAGAGTCTACTCTCCTCCAGGTAAACTAACAATGAGTAAATTTAGATAGAATAAACAGTACTTGTCTTGAAGGAACTAGTAGAATAATAGTGACAGACATGTAATACAGGGTCACTGGTGATATGCTAGGTATATCTACATGCTGAGGCGGTCTTTAACCCAGACTAGGGCACGGAGCAGGCGGATACAGGCTCCTCAGAAGAAATGCCACTGAGTTAAGGATAAGTAGGGGTAAGCCAGGATGGTCCTTGTTTTAGTCCTCTCTAATAATATTTGGAAATTAGCTTTTCGGCCTGAGTTTTTGTGTAGCACCATCCCCTCCAACATGTCCCTCCAATCCAAAGCTGGTATATATACCCGTCTTGGGTGAGGATAGTTTTTACTCTGGCTTCTGTTGAACAGGAACTCATTTCAGCTCTTGGCTTGAAAGCTGTTCCTCGAAGAAAGGAAGGGGTCAACATGAGCAAATGAGTGGTTCAAACCAGGGTGGTTTAAAATCCATGTGACATGTGGGTCAGTAAAATATGGGCAAAAAGTAGGAAGCAGTTGTGATCCTGGAGCTACAAGTTAAAAGAAAGTTTCCTTCATGGGGGAAAAAAAAAACTTCATTATAAGGTAACAAACCCAAGGATCAAAGCTAAACTCAAAGAAAAGAATAAAATTCATTGGCTTGAAAAATTGGGAAAACATGACTGATTTTAATGATTTCTCTCTTTTTCCTCAAAGGTTAACCCAAGGATAACAGAAAGGACTTTAGAGCATAGGTCAACTAGATCTGATGTTCAACTAGACCAATTCTGGCTTACAATGTAAGTAATTTCGGAAGACTGCCTGGGTTAATCACTATGAAGTCCTAGGAGGAACTATTGAAACTTTTTGTTATAAAACAAGATATTCAAGGGAGGAAGGTCAACCAGTACATACTCTCAGACGCAAATAACTTTCACTTGATCCCTAGTAGATCCAAATGCCCACATTTTGCACCGAGCAGGACCAGATATAGGGATTTTGATTTTTTTGGTGTGTGTGTGTGTGTGTGTGTGTTTTGTTGCTGCTGTTGTTATTGTTTTGCATGAGGGAGTGGGTGAAGCTGTGGATCATTGAAGGGAGCTAAAATCAGGCCTAACTCCATCTATCTTCCAGTAAAGAATTACAACATCTGTTTTTACGTGGCTTGTTTTATTGAATAACAGCAATCATAGCTACAATTACTTGAGGGATTACTGTGTTCCAGGCACTATACCCTGCATTTCACAATCTCTCTGAATCCTCTCAATAATCCTTTCAGGTATAAATTAATAACTCCACTATACATAAGGGGAAACTGAGACTCAGATAAGAGAAAGCTAATACATCCTGGAGCAGAAACCCCCCAAAATTGTGCGCTGAAACCCACTACTTTGATGATTTTTTTATGATTGCCATGCAACTTTGAAATTTGCCTCTTTGTGGTTTTTTTCAATCCCATCCAGCTCAGTAACATGACAGAGGAGAATCAAGATCAGCTTAAGAATGAATCACAAAGGGAACTAAAGCATCATGCTACAAAGTAAAGTACAAGTAGCTGTATAAGCAGAATTGATAAGCTTCAAGTCACGAGGGAAGTATAAACCCCTATAGGAGGTGTGCTGATTATAGGAGGGGCAAGTTAACCACACATGTAGAATTGAGAAAAAAAGACTCAGGGAAGAATAATTGCAAAGACATATAGAGAAAGACATACAGAATTGAGGCCAAGTCAAGGAGAGGTGGTGGTCAAGTATGATAGGGATGGTAGGCCTGACAGTTTGGCTGTCCTGTCCTCAAAGTGAAGGGTGAGAGCCATGCTGAATCCAGAGGTGGTTGAAGAAACCTGATAGAGCATTAATTGCTCAGGGTTCATTAAAAATGCATAGAAAACAATGTGTTATACCTGTACAACAAAATATTATTTGGCCAAAGAAAGTAATGAAGTAATAATACATGCTACAACTTGAATGAATCTTCAAAACATTAGCTAAGTGAATATAAAAAAATCCAGAATTGGTAAATCCAGAGACAGAGAACAAACAGATTGTTGGTTGCCAGGGGCTGGAGAAAGGGGAACACAGAAAGTGATTAATAATGGGTAAATGGTTTCTCTTTGGAGTGATGAAATGTCTTGGAACTAGATAGAAGTGATAATTGCAGAATATTGTGAATAAACTAAATGCTATTAAATTGTACACTTTAAATGGTCAATTTTTATGTTATGTGAATTTCACCTCTATAAAACACACACACAAACACACACACACACACACGCACGCACGCACGCGCGTGCGCGCTCTCAATAAAAACAGGTAAAGCCTCTGTTGTGATGCCTCTGAGGAAAAATCCCTGGACTGTTGAGGAAGGATGCTTGTTTATCTCCCCGCCCCTTATCCTTCTCAATAAGTTGTAAACTCCTCAGCAGGCATAGGCACTGGATTCTACTTATTACTGTATGGCACACAGGATGTAGTATATAACAAATACTAAATTTTTGTTGAATGAACCTGAATTGTCAGATGTTAAATGTAAAGGCAAAACAATTTTTCTCTCCAACTAGGTTTTTTTTTTTTTTTAACATGTAGAGGTGTAAATAGTTACACTTAATTAAACAATAAAATGAGGCTTATATACAGTATTAAATGGGGCTTACATACAGAATCATCCAGAAGGAGAATGATAATTTCATTAAATTATCTATATACTAGGGGCCCAGTGCATGAATTCATGCACCTTGAAAGGAACTTCGGGCCGTGAGGCTGTGGTGGGCACAGGAGCAGGTCTCGGCCCATCCTCCATGCCCCGACCCAGCCCCTCCTGCCATGGCCCCCAGTCCCTTGTCTGCTGGCAGCCCGGCTCCTGCCATCACCACTCCCATGTGCTCACAGCCCTGGCCCCACTCGTATCGACTGACGACACAGAGCAATTGGGGCTGGTGCCAGCAGCGGGTGTGAGTGGGGCCTGCATTGTTAGTGGTGGGTAGTGGCAGCTGCTGCCCCAATCGCCCCTCAGGAGCAGGGGGAAGTGGAGAAGCCCTCATGGGTGATCAGGGCTGGCAGCTGCCGCTCCCTACCCACTGATGGCACCAAGAGATCAGGACCAGCACCGGGTGCTGGCAGCAGGTGTGAGCGCCAGGTGTGACTGCAGGCAATATATTTATTTTTCATCTTTCTAAATTTAGTCTTCATAACCCTGTCAAGTAGTTATTATTCTTACCTTTATAGTTGAAGAAAGCAAGTAGTAACAACTTCTCTAGGCTCACATATAAAATTAGAGCGAGATTTGAAGGGGGGGGGGGTGTCCCTCATTCTGGCCTGTACCCTCTCTAATGTGGGACCCCTCAGGAGATGTCCAACTGCCCCTTGCAATCTAGGACTGCTGGCTCCTAACCACTCACCCGCCTGCCTGCCTGATCGCCCCTAACTGCTCCCCTACTGTCCTGATTGCCCCTAACTGCTCCCTTGCTGCCCTGATCATCTCTAACTGCCTCTGCCTTGCCCTGCACCTGGGACCCGGGATTCCCTCCTTCGGCCAGCTGCAGGCACCCAGGACCTGGGCTTCCCTCCCTCTGGCTGGCCACAGGCACCCAGGACCCGGGCCGGCTTTGCCCTGGTCGGCCACAGCCGCAGGCATCCAGGACCACGGGGTGGGCGGCTTGTCCCTCTCACGGACTGCAGGCGCAGGTGAAGCCACTGGTGCCTGGGACCATGGAGTGGGCGGCTTGTCCCTTTCCCGGGCCACAGCCTGGCTGGTCTCCATTCCTCTCATGAGCTAATTTGGGCCTGGCTGGTCCCCATTTCTTTCTCCCCAGTGTTGAGTGTCTGAGCAGTTACAGCATATTAGCTCTTTATTATATAGGATTTGGCCTAACAGTTCTAAAAGGGTGTTTAAGAATGTATTTACTAAACTGTCCATTCTTCATATAGGTAATTTCAGTGCCTATAGGTAAATGCAGTTAGCTTACTTCCATAGGTTGTTTATTTTTCTCTTGGTCTTAGGGATTCTCTAACTGAAATGCTCTGCAGTTTCACAAAGGCAAAAATTGGAGAATTTTCTGCTTTTGGCAATTATAGGAAACCTTTGCCCACAGTATATACAATGGCTTACATGAAAGAGAAAATTTCATATAAGTCAAGCTTGCTAATTCAAAGATTCTGACTAAATCCTGGAAGCCAATATGGGGTGGTTGTGGGGAGGTGAGGACAAATGATAGGCTTATGTGGTACTCCCTGAGACTAGTTCTGTGAAGACCCTCTCCTCATTTATCTTTCTATTGATTGGATTCATAAGAGATAAAAATGAAAAGGATATTAAATATGACTTTATTTAGAGATACAATGACTTATTTAACTTTTTAAAAGTTGAGGGATCTGTACATCCATAGTAGGGGGGCATAAATAGCTCTGATAACATAGCTGATATGGATATTTATATTTTCTTCAGTGTCAATATATTTTTTTTAATCAGGTATCTCCACTGACAAGTCTCATTCTCTATTAGGATCTTTGAACTTTATAAATTTTGTTGACTAAAAGAAAAATATTTTCAAATAAACACAAACCTAACCTATAAAAATAACAAAGTTACAATCTATTGACAATATGAAGTTGCAACTGTTACTTAAGACTAAATTAAATGAGAAATTCAATGAAAAGCTCTGAAAAGGTTTTAACTATATATAGATGAGACATGTAGTACAAAACTAACCTCAATAAATGGTACAAATAGAGGGCACACACGTCCTCAGGCTATAGAACTTCATATTATTAAATGTATATTGATAAGTAATTTCTAAAAAATCTAGTTTGACACTATTCCCTAGTCCCATCATTGCATTAGGTCAGTAATTTAAGTATGAGTTAATTATAGCCTGAGGGTACTAACCACGAAAGAGTTACTTCCTGGATTACATTATCCTTATTCTGTCTACAAATATGTTTGATTTTCTTTCTTCCTCCCTTCCTCTTTTTGTTGTCTTCCTTCCTTCCTTCCCTCCCTTCCTCCATTCCTCCCTCCTTCCTTCCTTCCTTCCCTCCTTCCTTTCCTGGAGAATATATATCAACAATTAAAGTTGTTTAAAAAATATTTCTCAGAAGTATATGAATAGGAGTTTGGAATAATAGCTTTTTTCCATACCATAATACTTATTTTATTATTTTGTTCAATACCCTAAGATATATGAAGCTAGCATATTAAATAAAAATATTTCAGCCAACAGGGTTCTTTTAATGGCGCATAGGTGCATTTAGCTACCTTTGGACCCATACAAATATAACAGGCTTTGGATTCCACCAAGAGGACTTTCTTGCCCACAGGGCAACATCCTTCACAAAAGTATACTGGACATGAAGTAGTATATATGAGCAAAATTCAATTTAAAAAATCCCACTAATTTACAAAATATAGGCGTGGTCAGAACTAAAACTGGATCTTTGCAATGAACTAAAACTGCATCATTTGCTTTCAATATTCACAACAGTGAAGAAACCAATATTAGTGCTTGATATATATTAGGTGCTCAAATATTGGTTAATTGAGTAAATAAATGGATGATTGATTGCACTGATAAATAAATATATTGTTAACTAAAGTAAACTAAAATTTCCTTTTTAATAAGAGATAATTATTAGAAGATATGCTGCTTAAAACAAATTAGTACTCAGGGGTTGTTCATTTTTCACCATACTAACATACTAGTAGGTGAGTGACTAGGATGGTTTCTCATCAAGTTTATGCAAGAACCATATATTTGACTTTTTGGAATTTTCTTTTTAATGCTATAGTTTATGCTTGTTTTAAAGCATCTACTTTATAGAAAGCCAAATATCAAATGCTTTATTCTGACAATTCAAAAAATATGTCATAATAGGTATATTTTCACGATTCTACTTAGTACCTGATGAGCTTTTAGAATGATAAATATACACTATTCCTCCAGAGTGCAGTGGACTGTCTGGGACCATTAATCCCTCCAGCCTGATTTGAATTTGCTACAGGAAAGTACCTTCAGGCAAGTTCAGTGCCTCATAGAGGGTGGCATCCAACCTCAGTCTCATTAGCATCTCCTTCTCACTGTCCCAGTTCAGTAAAATAGCTTAGTTGAGAAACAAGCTATTTTCATGCATGTGTTTTACCTTGTATTGAGAAGAGGAGGGTAGAGGGTAGACGGGGAAGGGAGAAAGAAGAGAAGTAACCCTGAATTGAACTTCTAGTGTGTACCAGTCTGCTAGGGGATTTAGATTTATGACCTCAGCTAACAATTACAATGACCCTGTGAGATATCCTTCCCTTAAAGAGGAGGACATTCAGCCTTTCTAAGTAACTCACCCAAAGCCACACACAGTAAACAGCGGAACTGAGATGCAAACTCAAATTCCTCTGACTTCAAAGCCTTCCTCTGTCCATTACATTACATTGCTATTTAATTCCATTTAACTTCATGATTAATTAACCTATGTCCTGATATTGGTTTTCACTACAATGTACGCTCCTCAAAGCAGGTAACTTGCCTGTCTTGTTCACGCTCATATCCCTAGCACCAATCATATCCCTAGCACCTAGTTTGGTGCCTAACATATAGTATCTCAAAGCATAAATGTTGAAAGTATGAATGAATCAATGAATGAATGAATGAGGAAAAACACACATATTGTCAGAGGCAGAGGGGCTCTAATATAACCATACCATATTTTAGATGGGGAAAGCAAAGCTCAGAGAGGTTAAGTCACTTGCCCTAGATTAAGCAACTAATAATCCATAAAAGATTCAGAACTCGAGCTCAGGTCTCTTCTGTACATCCTCTAAAACATGCTACCACTTGTACAAACATTTTTAAAAGCATGTTCCTTAACTCCATGTGGTGTCCTAAGCATTCAGCCTCCCTGATTTAATTCCTTAATTGCAAGCTATTCCTTATACATGCAAAGCCAATTAGCCCATTAGAATGAAAGCTCTGTGAGGACAGGAAATTTTTCCTGTTTCATTCATTGCAAGATGACTGGCAGTTAGAAGGTTCTCAGTAAATATTTGCTGAATAAATGAATATATATTATTTCCTTTCCAGTTATGAGCACATTCTTCATCGATGATGGATGTTAAAACAGATTATACTAACAGACACTCAAATGGTAAAATAATTCATTAAAATTGCTCAGTGAAATAGTACTCCTTTTCCCCCTTTTTTCTTTCCTTCACCTTCATCACTAAAGCAGAAAAAAATAACAGTATCTATTTCACAGGATTGATGTAAGGATAAAGAGTGTTAATAGAGACAAATACTTACTATTGTGCTTAATATGTAGTTAACTCCAATAAATTAAAGCTATTAGTATGAATATGATTTCTTCTAATCAATCAATGAATATGGGCCAACATAATTAGGAGCTGGAAGAAGCCAACAATTGAATATATAATTCTCTATGTGCTTCCAAGTTTGTAAATTCTGAGGTCTATAAGTTACAGAAAGCATCTGGCATGTCATAGATGCTCATATGTATGTTTTTCCTAAAATTTTTCTTGTGAAATTAATGGAAGTAAGAGAAGACATAATTATCCTTGATATGGATGTATGATGATTATTCCTCAAACATTGCTATATTTATCATTCAAAAAAGATTACCTCTCCACAAGTTCTTGTCCATTCCAGCAAAGAGTATCGTTTTCAGCCACAGGGCTATGGCTGCAGATGTAGCCAGGCAAAGCACTATAGAAGCCGATGAACGATTTCAGCTTCTGAATTAGTTCCCTGAAAGAAAACAAAACATCTGTTCATAAGAGGCAAGTAAACCCAGTATGAGAAAAGTTTAATTTCCTTATCAGCATGACAGAAAGGCTCTACCAGGCTGATTAAAGCAATAAATGAGTTTTAAAGACATTCTTGGCTAAAAGGCCACAATTTTGTTTTTTACAAAAATCAATAAAATTATATGAGAAAAAAGTTGTCTGCCATATAAGGTGCTGTTCCTATCAGAATGATGATTTAATTCCACCATTCGTTTTCTCACATATTCAGCTTCTATTTTTTGTTCAGAATGCTGTTACCTACATTCTCAAAGGTGCTGATTACAAGGCACACTGAAGCACTACATATATTTTGGTTTCTGAGTGTAATTGAGTGCATTGATTGTAATTTACAATGCTATTACCCTAGAGATGGCCCCCTTCCATGTAGGCTCTAGCTAATAGTTGCAGATCAGAATTGCAGGGAGCTCATAGCAGTATAAGCTCTATGAAATTCTGATAATATAGTCAGAGAAACTGCTAGAGGAGGAAGGTTTCTTTGTCTGTACATTGTGGTTAGTTCCTATGGGAGGAGGGAGGAGAGAGAAGGGAGTGAGTTCTAGTATATTTTATTATTTATTTGCTTTGGATTTTATGCTATATATGATAAGATGAGAGAGAGAGAGAGAGAGAGAGAGAGAGAGAGAGAGAACACACACACATAAATACTCAACCAAATTTCTGGCCTATTTTCTTGTTACTGATATACATGGACACACAACATAAAACGTTACAGATTGGAGAGGTGTAGATATGCTTATAGAGAAGTATTAAAATATCTATGCAATAAATAGCCAGTGGTAAACAAAAATAAAATACTTTTTATTTTCTAAAGTGATATTCCCGGTAGAAAGGAAATTAAAGGGTGCTTCATATCCAAGTCTATCTTAAGTCTCTACAAAGTTTTTGGAGACTCTGCCAAGGAATTTGCTGGCAGTGGACTAATTATTTAATTCTGTCTCCAGGCTAAGAACGGATTCGTCTGATACATAGGTCTCTGGAGGAGCCATAGGTCTGAATCTCATTTGGAAACTGGTGGGAGTCCTGAGCCCAGAAAGGCCTTTTGGGGGTTGTTCTCAAATCTGGCCAAAAGAGGGAGACTGGTAGAAATTATTTTCTTGTATCTAATGCCATTTTCCATTTTATTACCATAAAACATTTCATTTCAACTAATGATTTAAAAGACAGAGAACTTATAATAATCAGCACAGCTTCACAAAGGCTCGGATTACAGTAAAGGCAGAGTGATGGACAGAATAACTCAAGAAAGGTTATTGAGATATATATAACTCCTGATACCCCAAAAGTTGCTTTCTGCTATGCTCAAACCCCTCACAGCTAATTTCTGGTGGCTGAGCTCCATCAGTTTCCAAAGTGAAGAGGCTCAATACAGGGCTCTGAAAATAAAAGTCAACATTATAGCTTCTCACAGAGGAAAAAGATGGGTTCAATTAATGCTAATAGGAGAGATGCTCTGTTTTACAAGGTAATAATACAGTCCCCAAGAGTGGAAACTGAAAGACTAAAGGCTGAGGCTGAGTAATTCCCCCCTCTCCATGAGGTAATGGAATATGGCCATTAGTCTCTAAGAAGCAATGGCTCACTCTTTAATGAAAGAGTTTCCCTTAGGCCTCCTCCTCCCTCCAAACTCTCTCACTAAACATAGCACATGGTAAGAAAAATTGAACTCATAGAAAAGCCTTCCGATTTGACTTCCCTAGAAGTTATAAAACAACAACAACACCACTCTGAACATCTCCTAGTCTCCTAACTCTTGACTATTTTTTGGTAATGATAAAGATCACCAAAAAATTGCTGAGGGTTCAGAGAGAGTCTATCTAAATATTAAGAGAATGAGGGGCTACGATAAAAAAAAACACCTCATACTTTAGTATGGAAGGATATTAATTGATGGGAACAAGATAAATGTTGAAAAAAACACACAAAGAATGTGAATAATGTAACCACAGTCTGGGTCATTAAATTCTAGAACTCAGGAGAACCTTTTTGAAAATTAAACAAGGTAACTTGGGGAAATAAAACACCATCCTACTTTACAGGGTACTTATTATCATCACAGGACATACAAGGTGGACCTGGGAAGATATTGTGCGTGTGTGTGTGTTTAAAGATTTTTTATTGATTTTTAGAGAGAAAAGAAGAGAGGGAGAAAGAAACATTGATGTGAGAGTGAAACATCAATTGGCCGCCTCCTGCATGTCCCCTTAACGGGGATCTAGTCCACAACCTGGGCATGTTCTCTGACCAGGAATCAAACATGATCTCTTAGTGCATGAGTCGATGCTCAACCACTGAACAACACAAGCTGGGCTATAACCTTTTCTTCTTGATGGACTTGTTCACTGAGTTTTTTTTTATTCTCAGTGTATATTATTTCCATTAGAACCTGCTTAGAATCCAAGGTGAATCTTATTAGGAAAAACCTAAGAATAATGAAATAAATGCCAGTTCTCAAATAATTCCCAGGGCCTATGGGATGAGACAGTACCCACGTTTGGGAGAATAAAGAGCAGGGTACCAGCACATCTAGCAAACTGGCCAATGCTTTTGAGTCCTCAAGTATAGTGTTACATGCAGGTCATTCCTTCATGCAAAACCTTCTAACACTGTGAGAAAATAAACCTTGGTTTCCAAAAGAAAATTTGATTTTTGAAAATAAATCCAGAAATACTATTTTGCAAGGTAGAAGAAAGACTTTCTAAACTGAGCTTTTCAAAAGAGAGTGACAACAGGTGGGTGATAATGTCCTCTGATACCATAGCCAGAAAGCAGCAGAGAGTGACAGGGGTAGTTTACCTCCTACTGAGTTTACTGAGCCTCTCTCATTTCTCCTCTTTATTGTCATTCTTTCCTAAACTTGTTCTGGCATGGGAATTAAATGTATTTTATTTTTATGTTTTCTTAAATGACGCTTTCTATTGTCATGCTTACAATTTTTAAAGGAGATAAGTTGAATATTTCTATTTCTCTCTTCCTTTAAAGCTGAAACTATCTTTCTTTAAATTAAGTTACATACTAATTACCCATATATGCCTCAGTCAAGATTTCTTTTCTTTGTGCTAGTAACCCATGACAGACTACAAAAAAATCTCCACCCATGAACTAAGGCAGTCTGCTTAACTGAATTGTCTCTAGAAAAAAAAAAGATAGAAAGTTTGGACAATTAGTTACCCGTGATGGGAAAAATAATTTGATTGAAGGGCATGCTCTTTGATTCCAATTTCACTTTATTCTAATACACACATGCCAAACAAACCATTTGACACATAAATAGTGGGGCCCATTGATATCACTTAGGACAAACCAAACACTTGCTTACAGCAGTCTGCTCAGGAAAAAAGAGTCTCTTCATAGAGGTTTCCATTCAATGTGTTAAATGTGGAACTAAAGGACAGGGCCCCTTTGCATGCAGGAACCATTTTGAAATATTGCAGCTGAGTGCACATGATCTTCCCTTGAGGGATCCCACCATCCTCAAGAGAAGAGTTGCCGTATTGGGTTGTGGGGGAAGGTATTTCCTTTGCATTCTTGCAATGGTTTGCTTGGGCAGGCATCAAAGCAGCACTAATTGGAAATCACTAAAAGTAGAAATAGCCTTTCATCCCAAATTGCAGATCTGAACACTTCTCCTTTATCATTAAGGTTATTTTTCTCTCAATATAAAGTAATGCGAGCTCATTATTCTTTAAAAAATGGAAAACACACAAAAGCACATAAACTAAAATAGTTATAACTGAAATGATGCAGGGTCATGCTTAATGCTGCTGCAGAGAAACCTTCACAGTCTGACCCCAAATTATAATTTCCTACCTTCCAAAAGATTAGCCAATAATTTTTTCTCACACTGCTCCCTTTGACAGGAACACCTTTTCTCTCGTCTGTCTGTTGAATTTCTACTAGTTCTTCAAGGCCCAGCTCAAAAGTCACCTTTTACAAGAAGCCTTTCTGGACTCTCACAGGAGAGCTGCTAACTTCCCAATCTATAATGCTGCCATACTTTTGTACATAACTGTTTTGGCACTTCCTCCTAATGTATGAAAAGTATTTATTTGTGTGTATGTTCGCTAAACTAGGCTAGGAGGAGCTCCTCCTATTAATCACAGCCCAATCCTTACACAATACTTAGCATATAGATGGTGTTGACAAATGTTGAAAGAAGTAGAGTCCAATTTAGGGCAGAATGACTTGTACCAGACTCGAAACTCATTGATTTACTCAGGATATACTTTGTTGTTTTGTTCAGAGGGTGGAAAGCACCATTGAACTTACAAAGCTGCCTAGCCAAACCAGAGCAACAATCTGAGAGAGAGTGCGAGTCAGCATTGATTTGGACCAGGGAGCTGAGATCAGCTTTTGTTCTTTTCTTTCTAGGTCATTTACTAGTGTCACCTAATCTATTGCCCCTATAGACCAAGTCAGAGGGAAAAGGGAGGAGGAGGAGTGCAGGAAGGGGACACTGGAACACATAGATGTAATTTCACAAGGGTGGAGGGACGGTGTGACTTTTTCACAGGTCAGCAGTTGGGCCAGAAGCTTGGTATATAAATGCAGGATAGACTATTCAACTACAGATTTGGGGGTTCAGGAAGGGAAAGATATTGCTTGTGTATTCTACCAAACTTTATGGAGGATATGCAAATGACAAGGAAAACAGATCATAAGGGAAATGGTGAAAGAGATATTCAAAAGGGCAAAGAAGGAAGAGGCTGACATCTGAGATATGCTGAAAATATTAGAGTTGGAAAGGGCTATGAAAATCTCATTTCTTCTATTCTGATTGTATTATTGTACATCTTGTCCTA
Organism: Myotis davidii; assembly: GCF_000327345.1. Lineage (NCBI taxonomy): Eukaryota > Metazoa > Chordata > Mammalia > Chiroptera > Vespertilionidae > Myotis > Myotis davidii. Next base: position 293,235 of record NW_006282600.1, on the reverse strand, counting down.
TCCTCACCGCTTTAAATTTGATGATAGATATTTTCAATATTGATACCTTAAAAGGACATTGGGTCCCATACACAGGCCACCAGTTGAATATGAAATCACCCTTAAATTCAACTAAGTTATTTCTAAGATTAGTTGTGTGTTGCACACTACCCAGCTGGGGGCAGACAAAACAAACAGATGACTTCTGAATGCTACCAAAGGAATCCTGCATTTCTTTGTGTGCTGTTATTTTTAATAAGGCAATGAGCTTTTCAACTCATAATCAGACTCAGTCAGACAGCTTGCTCACAACCTCCACAGACTGAATGCTACAATAGGGTTCCTTTCCAATTATCATATTTTTAACCACAGAGGTTGGAGTTTGAGCATGGGTTTGAGGGGTGCTGGCAGCACATACATTGTACTGGACAGTGTGAAATGCTGTGCAGAACATACTGAGAAATTTACAGAGGTACTAACATTGCCAAAACAAGCCCTTCAATAACATCAGATTGCAGGGGGGCAGTGCATTTAACCAGAGATCATCTTAATCCCTAGGGTTTACAATGCCTATTTGAGGGAGTTAAATGAAATTGGACACTCTCTTGCTGTTTTGTTTTCTTATTCTGCCAGAGAATTCAGAAAGAATGGCTCCTACATCAGACTCTAAGGATTCATTTTACTAAAAAGATGAGAAGCATTATGGGTCAGGCTCATGTTTCCAACACCCAAAGGAGCCCTGCCTGACTACCACTTACTCAAGTCTGCAGGCTTTGGAATTTTTCTCATTATCCTTTCTTTCCTTTTGGGGTAACAAGTTCAAAAAGGAATATAAACAAGATGATAAATCTGGGTACCCAGCCAAGAACCCATTTATCAATTTCTTTTTCCCTAGAGGTATC
>NW_006282600.1:289741-292325 GCF_000327345.1 Myotis davidii | reverse complement strand
TTCCCTCCACAGAGCCCACGATAAAAGGCATGGCAGCAGGGCCTTGCTGAACCTCCTACTTACTCAAAAAAGTGTCAAAGTTTGATGGTAATTTCAAAATGGGACTGCTAGTTTACTTTGAAAAACTGCTGCATATGATTCTGTTACAAATCCATATACCACCTCCTCCATGAAGCCTTCACCAGAACTCCCTGGGCAGAGAGGTTTTCTCTTTTCCATTTGGCTGCTTCTATATACTCTGGACATACTTTTGCACTTACAAAACTGTTTTGGAATTATTTGTATTTAAGTCCATTTCCACATTACATGGATTTGGAAAGCAGAGATTGTGTCTTGATTTTCAGTGCCCAGTATATCTTCTGGCACATAATAGGTGCTTTCTAAAATTCTGCTGAGTTGAATACAAAGTATATTGCACTTAGAATTTATATTTTATTTATGCATAATTAATATATAATATTATATAAATTACTTGCTTCAGTCTAATATGCAAGGGATTTCTACCAGTTAAAGATCAATGACAGGTTAATTCCTCATTGGTTTGGACAAAGAGTGAAAGCAATGGTGAACAATGGACAAAGGACTGTCAGGGGTTAAAGAAAGCCTGGAGAAATGGTCTAATTTTGCCTTCCCAGAAAAATAAAAACTTCACAGAGAACTTTCATGCCATAGGGAAATGGTTCTCAAATATTTTGGTGCCAGGAACCTGCGGTGGTTTTTAAATATGTCCACACATTCTTTGATACTATTTCCTTCAAGAGGTGGAGTTTAATTTCCCTCCCCCTTGAATGTAGACTAGAATTTGTGACTCACTTTTAACAAATTGAGCATGTTAGAATTGAGAGTATGTCACTTCCCAGACTAGGTCATTAAAGACATAACAGCTTTCTCCTTGCTCTCTTCCATGGATCACTTATTCTGGGGAAGCTGGAGGCCATGTGCTAAAGATACACATGAGGTCCATGTGGTGAGGAACTAAAAGCTTCCTTCCAACAACCAGCATATAACTTGCTAAATGTGTAAGTGAGCAACCTTGAAAGTAGATCCTCCAGCCTCAGTTAAAGCTTCAGATGACTACCAGCCCCAAGCAACATCTTGATTGAAGTTTCCTTAGAGACTGAGAACCAACCAGCTAAGCAGTTCGCAAATTCCTGACGGAGACTGTGAGATAATGAATGCTTGTTGTTTTAAATCACGGTTTGGGGATAATTTGTTATACAGCACTAGATAACTAATACAGCCCCTTAAAACTCTTAAGAATTGTTGAGGACCCCAAAGACCTTTTGTCTATGTGATATATATCTATTGATATTTGCTGCTTTAGAAATTAAAACTCAGAAAAACTTAAAATTTTATTATTGATTTTAAACTAACAATCAAGAGCCATTACATGTTAACATAAATAACATTTTTATGAAAAAAGCAAGAAAAGTGATATTGTTTTTGCATTTTTGCAAAATATCTTTACTGCCTCTCATAATAGGAGACAGATACATTCTCCCATTAGCTTCTGCATTTAATCAGCTGCAATATGTTCTTTTGGTTAAAGTATATGAACAAAAGCCAGCTTCACACAGATATGTAGTTATCAAAAGGCAGATTACACAGACCTCCTGAAAGGGTCTCTGGGACTCCTTGGGTCCTCGAATTACATTTGAAAACTGCTGCCACAGGGAAACTAGGAATCCATTAGCTTGAAAGCCAACAAAAGAGAAGAAAATGGAACTTCCTGATATCCTTCTTTGGAGGACTATCTCTCAAGCTACCTTACTGTCTTCTCTCACTCTAAACTGTATCATATATGACTAGAAATTGCCATTTCAAAACCTCCTGTAGTAAATGGATACGAATGAAATAATTTAGCCCATATCTGAGATGTTACTTATTTTGTCTCTTAAATTTCCATCTGTTAGCAGATGTCTCCCAATGTCCTTGAAGTCATTAGGAAGTAGATCTTAAGCCAGTGGTGGATTGGCTGTATTGTTTTTGGGAAAGGCAATTCTCCTAGATTTGTGTTGGGCTTCCTATCAAATTTCTACCCCTTATTTATGAACATGAAACAAGAATTTGGAAGGAGGGAATCTGGATGTAAGGAGGAGGAATGAAGAGAATAATAAAGTCTTTAATTTAGTTCCTTAACCGTTAACTTAATAAATAGGAACAGGATCTTTCATTTTATCTTTCTTAAAAGAATGTGTAGAGTGTGCAGTATGTGTATACACATGAGTGTGTCTTGCCATTTTCTTTTTGGTAAACTCATCCTGGACTCTGCTAATAATGGGAAAATCCAGAAACCAAGCCACGGAATGGTGAGACCAAATCATAAGCAAAAATGTTTTATCAATAAAGATCTTGAATACAGAAGTCATTGCATCCTGTGTTGCTATACTGATATTTACATATGGTCAATTTACATTTAAATGTAGCTTGGATATAATACAATATCTTTTTTTAAAAATACTGACAGATGATAGAATGTAATTAACCAAAAACTCTACTCAGAAGGACTAAATAACATGTATTTAAAAAGCTTCACTCCAATGGTTTTTTACCTTAAAACACAATTGCTAATTGTATGCTAGAG
>NW_006282600.1:282920-289708 GCF_000327345.1 Myotis davidii | reverse complement strand
CACTCACCTTTTTCTCCCAGATAGGGTTTCTTCACGTTCCACATGAGCAACTTTTAATACCTTCTTGTCAATAAACAGATCTTCGGGATAATAAGCAGATCTATATTGACGTTGCTGAGAATGGGCACATAACTTTCCAATCTGAAAAAAAAAGCAATATGATTATATGATTCTTTCACAGATATGATAGTAGAAACAAATTCTGTAATGCACTTCAATTTTTCCCAACTTTTTTTAAAGAGCAGAATTAAGCTATTACTGGTGACAAAAAAAGGGTGGTATGTTTTTAAGGGGAAGAACCATCTAAGGAAAAGAATGTTGAAGACTGGGGGTGGAGGCACTCTAAGTGCAGCCTATTCAGAGATTTTCTAATATAAAAAATGTTTTTCCCCCTATAGTAGAGTGCACATTTGAGAGGACCCTCTACACAGGGCTTATGCTACTGATACCTTTTAATGGCACTTGGTATTTATACGTATGAAGAAGTTCACAAGTGGGCATTGCAAAATTTAGGTAGAGATAGTGCAAAAATGAGAGGGTGTATGAGAGATGTGTAAAATAATCAGTTATAGAAGAGCAGCCTCCCATGCACAGAGTGCTCCCCATTCTCATGAGCATTCGAAATAATAAAGAGGTGATATGCAAATTGACCATCACTCCACACAAGATGGCCACCCCCATGTGGTCAAAGATGGCTGCCAGGGGAGGGAAGTTGTGGGCGATCAGGCCAGCAGGGGAGAGCAGTTGGGAGGGACCAGGCCTGCACGGGAGGGCAATTGGGGGTGATCAGGCCTGCAGAAGAGGGCAGTTAGGGGCGACCAGGTTGGCAAGAGAGGGCAATTAGGGGTGACCAGGCCAGCAGGATAGGGAAGTTGGGGGTGACCAGGCCTAAAGAGGAGGGCAGTTAGGGGTGACTAGGCCAGAAGGGGAGGGCAGTTAGAGGCAATCGGGATGGGTGGGGAGCAGTTAGGCGTCAATCAGGCTGGCAGGGGAGTTGTTAGGGGGTAATCAGGCTGGCAGGTAGAAGCAGTTAGGGGCAATCTTGCAGGCAGGCAGGCGAGCGGTTGGGAGCCAGCAGTCCTGAATTGTGAGATGACAGTCAGACATCCCTCGAGGGGATTGGAGAGGGTGCAGGCTGGGCTGAGGGACACACACCCCCTCCATGCATGAATTTCATGCACCAGGCCTCTAGTTTTGTTATAAGAGCTAAGCTAGGGCATTCTTAAAAATGTCAATATAGTTTTTCATCTGGCTTTTCTACAAATGCCCAAGGGAAGGAAGAAGGCAAGCCAACCAATCAATAGCCAGGATCATCAGCTATGAATCACATGTTATTGAATAAGCCTAGTACTGAGAGTATTAAAGACTATAAGTGCTTAAGAAAGTCTATCTCCTTTCCTCTCTTGCTCTTTAACCCCTCCTGCTGTACCTAACTCCTTCCCTTTTATTCCTCCTTCCCTCTATCTATTCATTTGTTCATTCAAAAATATTTATTGGATGCCACCCTCTAAAGCAGCGGTTCTCAACCTATGGGTCGTGACCATCAGAAAACACATATAACATATCAGATATTTACACTACGATTCATAACAGTAGCAAAATTAGAGTTATGAAGTAGCAATGAAAATAATTTTATGGTTGGCGGTCGCCACAACCTGAGGAACTGTATTAAAGGGTCACAGCATTAGGAAGGTTGAGAACCACTGCTAGCTCTTTTACACTCATACAGCAATGATAGAAAAACTGCATCAGCTTTCTTATCTCAATTCTAAATAATTTGGTTAAATTATTTATAGATTTTTTATATTTTCACTTTCAGAGAGGAGCCTAAATGAACTTCTATATGAAGAAGTATAAATGTTACCATATGTCTCGCTTGTGCCAGATACTATGCTCAATGTTATTACTCCCATTTTATAGGTGAGGAAATTGAGACCCAGGGAGGTCAAGTGACTTGCCTAAGGCAAATGGGTGGTAGATTCAATCTGACTTTAAACCTATTTGTTGGATTTCAAAGCTTATGCAATATCACCTCCAGTGTGAGAGGCAAGTTCCCAGTCCTCGAAAACATAGTCAACACAGCCCATTGAATGTATAGATTGTACATTTTAGGAAAAATAGTAGAAATACCTTGTGAAGACAGGGATTATATCTTTGTCATTCTGTACCTCCGTATCTCCCTAGTATTCAGACTAGATTTTGTACACTGCCCAGCACTCAATAATGGTGAATTAATTGAAGTGAATGGAAGAAAACTTTTCATATCAAGACTAGTAGACTAATAGAAAATCCTGCTTCTGGATTTCTCATGATGGTCACAATAATATTTACTAAATTATTTATCTATTTATAAAGGCATAAATGACATTTAGTTTGTATAGCTTGGGAAAGTTTTCCATATACAAATAAATTCTTGAATTAGAAAAAAAATCTAGAATCAGTAGTAGCATAGCCTCAATTTGTGAAAGAGCATCTAGAGTCTAATATTCATACTAGTTATTCTTAATAGTTTATCTGAATGGGAATTAAACAAAAGTTGCAGACACTTTAAAATAAAATTGACCCTGGAACAATGCAAGTTTAAACTGTGTGGGTCCACTTATATGTGGATTTTTTTTTCAGTGAATACATACAGGACTGTAAATATATTTTCTATTCCTTATGATTTTTTAAAAAAATATATTTTTATTGATTTCAGAGAGGAAGGGAGAGGGAGAGAGAGAGAGAGAGAGAGAGAGAGAAACATCAATGATGAGAGAGAATCATTCATTTGCTGCCTCCTGCACACCCCACACTGGGGACCGAGCCCACAACCCAGGGATGTGCCCTTGGCTTGAATCAAACCTGGGACCTTTCAGTCCGCAGGCCAACTCTGTATCTACTGAGCCAAACCGGCTAGGGCTATGATTTTCCTAATAACATGTTTCTGGCTGAAACCGGTTTGGCTCAGTGGATAGAGCGTCAGTCTGCGGACTGAAGGGTCCCAGGTTCGATTCCGGTCAAGGGCATGTACCTGGGTTGCGGGCACATCCCCACTGGGAGATGTGCAGGAGGCGGCTGATCGATGTTTCTCTCTCTTCGATGTTTCTGACTCTCTATCATATATATATATCATACAAAATATGTGTTAGTAGACTGTTTATGTTATTGGTAAGACTTTCACTCTACAGTAGGCTATTAATAGTTTAGTTTTTGGGGAGTCAAAAGTTATACATAGCCCGGCCAGTGTGTCTCAGTGGTTGAGCTTTGACCCATGAACCAAGAGGTCACTGTTTGATTCCCAGTCAGGGCACATGCCCAGGTTTTGGGCTTGATCCCCAGTAGAGGGCATGCAGGAGGCAGCCAATGAATGATTCTCTCTCATCATTGATGGTTTTATCTCTCTCTCCCTCTCCCTTTCTCTCTCTGAATCAATAAAAACATATTAAAAATATAAAAATGTGATACACAGATTTTCAACTGTATGAGGGAAGGTCAGTGCCCCAACCCCACATAATTCAATGGTCAAGTGTATTCCATTTGGCTTTGGAATGTATGATACTGAATTTTTCATGTGTGTTTATGTAATGCTATTTGACTTGGGCTAATATTAATTTCAAATGAAGAATCTGCATTCTCTGAGATTGTCCTAACTGGTACCAGTCTAACAGGGTGCTTTAGGCTAGGGGGCTGCCTGGTTGTACTGGGGAGTTATGTTCCAATCACTTCCAAAGCAAATAATGCAAGAAAAAAATAACTTAGATATTCCATAAGTACATTCAACATTATACATCAACATGAAAGCCTATTCCACCAGGATCAAAATGTTCTTAGTCATCACATTCAGGAGCACAGGACACATTCTCTTGACCAGCACCTGGTCCAAATCTAGCACCTGAAATCAAAATCTTTCACACATCTTTCATTGTAACTTTGTCTACTTGCAACTCACAGTTGTGAAATATTCCTTCCCATTGAATGTATGTCCTTTCTTATCAGTGAATACTAATTGGACCATAGCAAGTCCTAAAAGTTTTGAATCTCTCCCCACCTACTGGAAAGGGGTGCAGCTGAGGCAAAAGAAGGAAAGTTAGGAAGAAATGAGAATGTGGACACTCTGCAGTCTGACCTGTCTTCCTAAGTAACCCAATGTGGCATATGGAACTGAGTTCCCAAAGCTCTGTGTAGGGTAAGGGGCAAATAATGGCATCCTGCCCACACGCCCAATTCCCTATCTGAAATCTGAAATGTGCCACATCTTACCAGACAGGCTGTATTTCTTTCCACAAATCTACCATGAAGCAAATTCTTCTCATATACAAAGAATGTGTCAAATGTAGCCCTCCTCCCCACTTTGGCCCCGCCTCCCACATCTTTCACTTCCACACTGTGAGCTTTAGGTGAATGTTATGATCTTATTTTGAGAAGTGGACATGAAAAGGAAACCTAATTTACAACGACATGCTGTGTTCACATTAAAGAGGTCCTTTCATCTTCACACTTGGGAAAAATCAGGCTATGCTTGGAGACCTGAGTATTAATCTGCAGTTGCTTATTGAAGAAACCAGCCTCCCAAGTAACACTTTAGAAATCAGTATCCTGCCCAGGACTTTCAGGTTCTTAAATTAAGAAGTGATATCCAATTTCCTTTCACTGACTAATGTACCTAGTCAAGGATGCTGTTACCTTTAAATTTAGTTAGTTGAAGTGAATTTATTGGACAGGTGAGTGCCTCTCTATCAATAGACTTAGAATAGAGCACCTTTCTGTTTTCCATGAACTATGATTTCTAATGATGCCTTTATTCATGTGCCACAACCTGTGGTAGGAAAAGCAATAGCGCTATGAAGTGTTATGACACTTGAAACACAAAAAGACAGGGCTTCTGACAGTATTCAGGCCAACAGGTCATTCTAGTAACCTTAGCACCATTCTTTTTTAACCAGGCTCCAGAAGTACTGGCTTTGTACATACACAAGGAGAATACACTGTTGTGGCCCAGCAAGGTATAGTGAAGAGCTCAGTAGAATGAATATCAAGAGACCTGACCTACAAATACACTTCTTCCTCTCACCCATAACAGGTTTTTGTTTTGTTTTCCATGATACATGATTTATCAATTATATTTTGTGCCCACACTCAAAAGACAAATCATTTTCCTTTACCATATATTTGCCCCCCTTTATTCTAGTGGAGTGATTGAAATGTAGCCTGCCAGGTAAGAATCAATAAACCATACTAATGCACTGGATACCAAGTGGTGTGGGAGAAATGGCTCCTCAAGTATGTCCTCATTGCTGCCTGCAGGATGACCCCAAACCATGGCTTCTGAAGTTGGATCCTTGCATTGGCTACAAAATCTGTAATTCCTACAATCAAAGCCAGATTTAGTCTTATATCTGGACTGAGTATATTCTTTATAATTTCCTCCCAAATGGGAAGATTCCAGATTAATCCTATGGCTACAAAAATGCACCAGGTTTAAGCCTTTAGCTTGATAGCCTAAAAGATATCAAAATGGGGATGGGAGGGTGTGACTGCATTAAATTATACCTTTGACTCTCTCCCACTCTCAAATAACCCTAATAGATTTATTTTTCTCTTGATTTAAAAAACAGATCAATGAAAGGCCTTACATTTTCTTTCTCAAGAAGTATATAAAAGGCTTGTGTGTATTTTAACTTACATGGCCCATCATAGAAGAAGAAGGAGGTGGAGGAAGGCGAGAAGCAGAAGCAGAAAGGGAAATGTTCCCATTAGTGAGTCTCTGGCACAAGAACAACGGACACATCATATCGCCCTTGAAAATCTGACAGCTTTTGAGAGAAAAGATGACTCTCCCGCTGAATTGTACTCAGTAATCAGCACAACTCCTTTCCTCTTATGAACTGCACCTGAGGCCACCAAGACTTGAGGGCCTCTAGAGGGCTTTTTCATTTATTTACATATATAAAAGCCTACATGACCGTCTGACCATTTGACCGGTAGCTATGATGTGCAATGACCACCAGGGAGCAGACACTCTGAGCATTGGAGGAGGGAGCCCAATTCCTCATGGAATCAGCCTTGGGTTAGGTTGCTGCTGGGGCACTGTCACCCCGAATCTGCTTCATCTGCACCCTGGACCCAGAGAGGTGCCTCAGCCTGGCCTGCGGGGATTGGGCTGAATCCGGCTCTCTGACATCCCCTGAGGGGTCCTGGATTGTAAGAGGGCACAGGTCAGGCCGAGGGACCCCACCGGTGCATGAATCTGCGCACCAGTCCTTTAGTCTATCATAATAAAATTATAATATGCTAATTAGACTGAACAGCTAAATGACTTTCTGGACATCATTCCAGACATCCTTCCAGGTGACGCTGCAGGAGGAGGGAGCCCAATTCCTCATGGAATCAGCCTTGGGTTAGGTTGCTGCTGGGGCACTGTCACCCCGAATCTGCTTCATCTGCACCCTGGACCCAGAGAGGTGCCTCAGCCTGGCCTGCGGGGATTGGGCTGAATCCGGCTCTCTGACATCCCCTGAGGGGTCCTGGATTGTAAGAGGGCACAGGTCAGGCCGAGGGACCCCACCGGTGCATGAATCTGCGCACCAGGCCTTTAGTCTATAATAATAAAATTATAATATGCTAATTAGACTGAACAGCTAAATGACTTTCTGGACATCATTCCAGACATCCTTCCAGGTGACGCTGCAGTGGTGGGGGCTGAGGCAGAGGTGGTGAGGGGCAATCAGGCAGGCAGGTGAGCAGTTAGAGGAGATGAGGCAGGCAGGCAGAGTAGTTAGGGGAGACCAGGCCGGCAGGCAAGCAGC
>NW_006282600.1:266852-282884 GCF_000327345.1 Myotis davidii | reverse complement strand
CTGCCACCAGATGAGCAGGAGCGGCAGGTAGGAGCTGCAGGAGGCATTGAACTGCAGGTTTTGGCCTAATCCCCACAGGCCACCCCGAGGGGCCCCACCTGTGCACGAATTCATGCACCGGGCCTCTAGTCTATAATAATAAAAGTATACTATGCTAATTAGACCAGACAGCAGAACAACCTTCCAGACATCATTCCAGATGTCCTTCCAGATGACCTTCTGGACAAAGCCACAATGGCGGGGGCTGAGGCAGAGGCGGTTAGGGGTGATCAGGCAGGCAGGCGAGCAGTTAGGGGTGATCAGGCAGGAGGCAGAGGCGCTTAGGGGCTATCAGGCAGGCAGGCGAGCAGTTAGGGAGAGGCAAGCAGGCAGGTGAATGGTTAGGAGCCAGCAGTCCCAGATTTTGAGAGGGGGATTGGGCCTAAACCGGCAGTCAGACATCCCCTGAGGGGTCCCAGATTGTGAGAGGGTGCAAGCTGGGCTGAGAGACCCCCCCCCTCCATGCACGAATTTCGTGCACCAGGCCTCTAGTATTAATTATATAACTTTCCTGCTAGAATCCAACTGATTACTATGGTAATGATCATTGATAGATTCATCAGAAACCTGAAGAATTAAAAATAAAACTTTCTCTATGGTTTTGCGTTTTAAGTATCAATTCTGATCCTTTGATCCACTCTGTAGGAATAGATTCGTTAGGTACAAGAGTGTGGTAGAATGGGGTGGGGTTGGAATTCCATAGGTTTTTAGTTAAAGTGAAACCATGAACTTCAGTTTGTTCAGTTGAATTGTCTATTACACTGTTATTCAATTTCATTTAATTAAATCTTAAAACTTTTATTGCGAAATATATATTGAAATGATGTGATATACAACAAAAACTTTTTAATAGTAACCATGCCCATTTGACAATACTACAGGTATAATAAAAATGCTAATATATGTTAATGCTTAGTCTGTGGTTAATGTTTTGTCTTGTTAATTTCCCCAGGGCTTTTATTACTGATTTAAATCTGCCACATTACTCAACTGTTTGCATTGCTTCCACAAACTGCATGGAAGTAGCTCAAATGAATACTGATTAACAAAAATGAACAAACATTTGGCTGGGCAAACCATTCTTATTAAATGCTTGTAATCATTACATTTTTTTATAAAGAAATGGGCATGGCAGGCATTTTTCATTCATTTTTCCTACAGAAAATATGCATATTAGCATTACATTAATTTATAACCTTGTACTTCAGGAAGCATATCATTATGAATTAACTATTGATTGATCTGGATATAGAGCAGAGGATAATGAACAGATCTGGTGACAATGTGTTTTTCCCCCACAGACATTTCGCTGTAACTCATCAATTGCTTGACCATTAAAATGAAAGTTCACTAGTAGTAATCTGTAATATATTATGAATCAAGATATTTTAAGAAATTGGGTGCCAGTACTTGAATGTTCCATTCAAGTCAGCTTTTTAAATAAATTGCAATCCAAAAAACGGAACTAATGTCCTACAGATTGGCCCACTATTAAGTTGAACTACAGCACTATAATATGCCATTTTCATACTGTATTGCTCATACAAATATTTTAAAAACACTGTATTTAACTAAGCACCAGTCCTAAAAGCGTATGGGAAACTGTGTACCTGCTAGACAGCAGCACTGTTTCAAGATTGCTCTGACTGTAACTTCAGCCACACCTGTTAGCTACAGTCTATCTGAAAAAAGACATAGTCTCTGACCAATACCTTGGGTCTCTGCTGATTGCATTGCACTGTAGATAGACTACTGCAGATTGGTTTTAGCAAAATTATAGTCTGAATGGCTCAGAAACACTTCTGAGACAATTTTGAAAAGGACATGATTGAAAGGAGGGAAAAAATCAGGTGAATTGAGAAGAGTTGTGACCCCTGAACAGAAATAGCACAAAGAGAATTGTCTTGATGTGCATTTCCTTCTATGACAGCAGCATTGAACATTGTTATCATTCCAACCCTTTCTGTCTACAGATGTTATTTTCACTCTCTTCTCCAATCTCTTCTTTTGTTCAGTTCCTTAAATGTCAGTCATGATTTCTTACACCCTGGATTGGCAGCTTGCGATTTTTTCCCTTAGTATTTGCACATCTTTAGCTGCCCAACAAAACTTTGGGCATCATCTAAAACTAGCGTTCCTCTGCTTCCTTCCATGTATCTAGACTCAGAGACACATGAATATCAGAACTAGCAGGGACATTTTGATCTGTTAGGGCAATTCTCCCTTTTGTAAGTAGGAAACTGAGATCCAGAGAAAGGCAGGGACTTGCATATGCCTGCTTCTGGAAGTGTTAGGTGTGCTCAGGAAATACCACCTCAATTGAATTTCACTCTTAGTAAACAGATTTCAGAAGCTTCCCAAACACAATACATTCTAAACTAAAATAGAAATGGTATGTAGATGAGTTTCATATAATTTATGCTCTGCTGTCTCACTATGGCTGTGAATAATTGAGATAGCTGTCTCTCATGCTTTTCAAATGTCCACTTATGGTGCCCAGAATATTGTAGATAGAAATAATCTAAGCTGCGCTACTGACTTATCTTGGACAAATCATTTAACCGCTGCACAACACAAGAGAATTTGCAAAGCAAGTTTTGTTCCAAGGAGGAAAGGTGTTTCCAGCAAAAATCCCTGTTATAATGCCAGATTCTTCCTGTGTGGTGGTTACTTGCACAAATTTAGTGACTTCTATAACAAAATAATACTGATAGGCACAATTACCCTGGTTCCACAGCTTGCATGGCAGCTGCACAAACCATTTGGACGGGGGACACCTGAAACTCATTACTCCAATGAAGGAAAATCAAATTACTTCATTTTGGAGTCAATTTACAGAGTGAGAGCAGGACCTCAAAGACAAAAGTCCAAGAGGAGAGCAAGTGTGACAAAGAAATGAGTTACTGTGAATATGACTGAGGAAGAAAGGAAAGAAAAAAGCAACACTTGGCTACACATAGCTGGTGATAATAATTCTTCTAACTTTTCCAAGTAGTCAGCCCCCAGCATTTCACCAGGAGGAAGAAAAACAAAATGAGATTCTCATCCTTTACAACAAGGGAACGGGTACTACTGTGAGTAACTGCCAAGGGGAATGGGCATCCCAGACACTGGAATTCTGATAGAAACACTGGGAAAAGACAAGATGATTAGCTTCTGATGCACTGATTTTCCTTTCGAAACTTTTGATTAACTGACAAATCAGCAGGCCTCATGCTAGTGTCATGAAATCAAATATATCTGGAGCCAAAAAAGGGGAACAAGACTGGACATATGAGTGTTCTATCTGCTCAGTTTTATTAAAAACTCATTGCTTGGTGCTAAGACAAATCTCAAAAGATTGCTTTTCTAATAAAGGCAATGTCTTCATTCTCTGTTTGCTTATCTAGGTTCCTCTAATATACAGAACAGTATCTGCCTCACGTCTTGCCATCCTGCCAAAGCTAATAACATACACGAATCAGAAATGCATTGTTTTGATCCCAATGTCAGCAGCTCAGCAACAAAAAAATGCACTAGCATTCAGGTTCTAACTCCTCTGCATAAGACTGCTGGGTAGGTCTCCCTTAGGACATTGCCTCAAATATCAACTCCAAGAGAGGTAATCTAGATTATTGAGTCAACATAAATATTCAAAAAGTAAATAATTAAATAATCATAATCTATACTAATAATAGCCTAGGTGGCGTCACGCCCTCACGTCATCACAAGATGGCCATCACAAGATGGCTGTCACAAGATGGCTGTGTGCACAGTGGAGGCGGGGCCAAGTGGCCGCTCCGCAAGGTGAGGCCTGGGGATCCCATGGCTCTGCGCTGTGAGGAGGAAGCCAGTCCCAGCATCTCCGCGGCCTCACATGGAGGAGGTGGGTCATGACAGAGGAGGGCAGTTGGGGGTGATCAGGCTGGAAGGGGAGCAGTTAGGTGTCAATCAGGCTGGCAAGGGAACAGTTAGGGGGTGAACAGACTGGCAGGCAGAAGCAGTTAGGGGCAATCAGGCAAGCAGGCAGGCAGGCGAGCGGTTAGGAGCCAACAGTCCCGGATTGTGAAAGAGATGTCCGACTGCCGGTTTAGGCCTGACCCCCAAGGGATTCCAGATTGGAGAGAGTGCAGGTCAGGCTGAGGGACACCACCCCTCTGTGCATGAATTTTGTGCACCAGGCCTCTAGTAAAAACATAAGAAGTAGAATGATAACATGGAGTTAGCATTCAGTTGTCTGGATCACTCCATAAAAATATTCCTGAAAAAATTTCCTTGTACAAATGTCCAAAGAGAAAACCAGACTATGAAGAATTCTCTGAAGTCCTTTTGCTGTCACCTACTCATTCACTTTCTTAGTCATTCATCTATCTAATGAATCAAATTTTCCATCCTCTTCTCATGGGGTCTCCTCTCAACAGGCAGTCTTTCTCCTATCCACCTACCTTACTACTCTTGATCCTCTGTGCTAACATATTCCGTCTCCCCACCCACCTTCATGCTCATAAATCTTTCTATTTACTCTGTAATGAGGACTTTACTTGAAAGGTATACTAAAAAACACTCATTCTCTATAAGGATGGCCTTATACATTGTCTACTGCAAAAGCTGAAGCATCCATGTGCTCTTTGTTAAGAACTCCCTCCTTAACAAGTTTTTCTAATCAAAATTTGTCCCTCTCTATTTATCGATCTCATGAATGACATGTCAGTCCTTGTATTTGCTCCCATATTATAGACTTGGCAACCTGGTCCAAGAGGCAAGGTGCTTGCCTTGAGCCCCAAAACATGGATATCTGGTCCCAGGTCTTCTATTTTCATAGAGAAAGAAATATGTTATTTCACTCTTCTATGCCTCAGTTTCCTCATCTATAGAATGAGGACAATAATAAGTTCCATTCGATATGGTTGTAGTGAGGACTAAATAAAAGAATCTGTATAAAATATATAACACAAAGCCTGGTAAGTAAAAGGAACTCAATAAACAGCAATTCTCCTTCCCCCAATCCTTACTGCATGTCCACCATCTCATACCTAAAATTAAAAAAAGACACATAGCACTTCTTAACATACATTATGTCCTGTCCTCTTACTATGGTTATCTTCAGCTTCCTTTTCTCTTCTATATGTATCCTCCCCAATCAGGTTATCCATGTCCTCATTGCTACAAGAATCTGGTTGAACTGAAGAATTTCTAAGTGTCTTGCAAGCAGTACCACTGTTTCCACAGTATGGTTTGGATGCTTCTTGGGCAACCAATGTCACAACTACTCCCCCATAAACAGGTTAGATAATGCTATCCCATCTTACAGGGAATTGTTTTATAAATATTCTTAAGGGCATTTTATTTTGTTCTGATCAAGGTAAAGTGCGCAAGAAAAAGTTAAAGAAAAGCCATTTGTCATTTCAATGAAAATCTCTGGAAAGCAAATACTTATTACTATAATCTAGATGAAGCCTTGGCCTTTTGATTAAAAACATTAAACTGACATATGGTGCCTCCCCATCTCCAGGGAAACAAACCTTCTAGGTTCTATTTATTTGCTTCTGAAAGTTTTATTGAGTTTCCACTTTGAGTTCTGCAAAGTGGTCTAAAGGCAAGGGAAAGGCGCAAGGCTAGCTTTGGTTCACCCCACATGCAAACAGCTACACTCCATGCTAGTGGTCTGCGTGGCGATGAAAATTCTTTGAGCTTCATTTCTTCAGTTAAAGATCTGCCACTGGAGATGAAACACCCTGTAGCAGGTTTTCCCTTAAAAGGAAATTGCAATCTGTTCTCACTAGTATATTTTCTTGAAGACAAAGAATGAAAAGGAAGAGGAGGGAGGAAGGGGGAGGGAAAGGAGCAAAAACAGGGGAGGAGAAGATGAAGAACAATTTAGATAGGAACATAGTTATTTTCTAAAATATATTATCCTCAAATGAGAGCCAGAAGTCATTACATGAATGTCTACGGTTACAAAGAGTTTATTTAAAACCATCTTCAACTGAATGAGCTTACCCAATTTTATTCCCACTAACTTAAAGTTCACCAATCCAGCATAGTGGTCTCAGCATCATATCCCCCAGGCCATTTGGCTTAGTATCTCTTTTAGCAATGTTATCTAAAAGCAAAGATTGGCTGTAGCTTAACTTTTTCAGCTATGGATCCAAGTTGAGACAATAAGTGCATTTTACTCTGGAAGCTAGTAATTAGCTAGCTATTAGATGAAGTTTATGTTTGAATATAAACTGAGTGTTGAAGGGCAACATGCCGAAAAGCTGTGAATTAGCTTTTCTACCAGTTAGTTCATAGTCTGTATTTTTTACTTATTTTGCAGAACACTGGTTTATTTAGTCAATAAATTGTCAAGACCATACCCTAAAACTATGCACATTAAAATGGATGTTTCCAGATTGCTCAACAGGTGCACGATGATTAGTTATAGTTACAGATTCCTAAAATAATATTTTAAAATTTTCATTGAATTTCCTGGGTAAACATTCATTAATAAAATTAAATAGGTTTCAGGTGTACAATTCTATAACACATCATCCATATATTGTATTGTGCGTTCACCACCCAAAGTCAAGCCTCCTTCTGTTACGATTTATCCCCCCTTTATTCTCTTCTACCTTCTCTCACTCCTGTTTCCTTCTAGTAATCACCATACTGCTGTCAGTGTTTATGAGCTTATGGTTTTTTTGCTTAGTTCCTTCACCTTTTTCACTCAGTCCTCTAATCCCCTCCCCTCTGATGGCTCTCATTGGGTTCTCTGTATCTATGAATCTTTTTCTATGTTGTTTGTTAGCTTATTTTGTTCCTTGGATTCCACATATAAATTTAATCATATGGTAGTTGTCTTAGCATAATACTCTCCAGGTCCACCCATGCTGCTGCAAAAGATTTTATATATATATAAAAGGTTTTATATGTATAAAAATTTTTTATATATAAAATCAGCCAGTAGTATTCAAGTGTGTAAACGTACCAATGCTTTTTTTGTTTACCCACTCATCTATTGATGGGATCTTGCACTGCTTCCAAATCTTGGCCATTGTAAATAAAGCTGCAATGAACAAAAGGCGGCATATATTCTTTCAAAACCGTGTTTCAGGTTACTTAGGATATGTACCCAGAAGTAGAAGTACTGGGCCATAAGGCAGTTCCATTTTTAAATTTTTGAGGATCCTCCATGCTGTTTTCCACAGTGGCTGCACCAATCTGCATTCTCATCAACGTGTAAGAGGGTTCCCTTTTCTCCACATCCTTGCCAGCACTTGTCATTTGTTGATTTGTTGATGGTAGCCCTTCTGACAGGTGTGAGGTGATATCTCATTGTGGTTTTAATGTGCTTTTATCTGATGATTACTGACATTGAGCATCTTTTCATATTTCTATTGGCCATCTGTATGTCCTCTTTGGAGAAGTGTCTATTCAGGTCCTTTGTCCATTTTTTAATTGGATTCTTTGTGTGTGTTTTTGGTGTTGAGTTGTATGGGTTTTTTTTTTTTTTTATCAAAAGTATCCGTGGTGAATATGTTCTCCCATTCAGTGGGTTATCTCTTCATTTTGTTAATGCTTTCCTTTGCTGTGCAAAATCTTTTTAGTTTGATGTAGTCCCGTTTCTGTATTTTTTCTTTTGTTTCCCATGCTTGAAGATATAAATCAGAAGAAATATTGCTATGAAAAATGTCCAAGATTTTACTGCCTATGTATTCTTCTAGAATTTTATGGTTTCAAGTCTAACATTAAAGTATTTAAACCATTTTGAGTTTATTTTGTGTATGATGTAAAGAAGGTGGTCTGACTTTATTTTATTGCACATATCTGTCCAATTTTCCTAACACCATATATATAGAATAGACTATCATTAACCCCATTGTATGTTCTTGCCTCCTTTGTAACATATTAATTGACCATAAAGACCTGGGTTTATTTCTGGGCTCTCTATTCTGTTTCATTGGTCTATATGTCTGTTTTATGCCTGTAACATGCTATTGTTATTACTGTGGCCTTGTAAAATAGTTTGATATCACCTGGTGTGATTCCTCCAAATTAGTTCTTCTTTCTCAAGATTGCTGTGACTATTTGGGGTCTTTTATGGTTTCCATATAAAATTTTAAATCATTTGTTCTAGTTCTGTCAAATATGCCATTGGTATCTTGATAGGAATTGCACTGAATATATAGATTGCTTTGGGTAGTACAGGCATTTTAATGATGTTAATTTTTGCTATCCATGAACACAATCAAGGCTTCCACTTATTTGTATCTTCTTCAATTTCTTTCTTCAGTGTCTTATAATTTTCTGAATAGAGTAAAACCTCGATATAATGGATTAATTTGGGTGAGGGAGTGTCTATTAAAACTGAAAGTCTGTTATATAATAAAGTAAGTTATCTGAATGCATATGTTAAAAATTGTCAAATTAGTTTACCTATTTTTACTTATGTAAATGCATTTGTATAATTAAAATTAAGTATATATGAAAAGTTCACAGAAAAGTTATTATATGTATTACTGTAACTTTGACATTATACTGAATAGGTCTAGTAAGTGCATGCATTTACCAATCCCTGCAAGTAAACAAATGCACACAGCTGGGGCAGGTTTAGGGCAGCTTTTTTTTTTCATTTCCACCCCTTTATTTTCAGTCTGTGTGTGTCTTTCACGGTGGGTCTCTAATAGATAGAAGCTGTTCTGCTTTGAGTCTAGTTTTTCTATTGATTCAGCTACCCTATGTCTTTTGATTGGGGATTTAAGTCATTTACATTTAGAGTGATTATTGATAGGTGCATATTTTTAATAAATTTTTTATGATATCAGAAAGAGGAAGAGAGGGAGAGAGAGAGAGATACATCAATGATGAGAGTGAATCATTGATCAGCTGCCTCCTGCATGCCCCCTACTGGGGATCAAGCCCAAAACCCGGGATGTGCTCTGACCAGTAATCGAATCATGACCTCCTGGCTCATGGGTTGAAGCTCAAACACTGAGCAATACTAGCCAGGCAGTATGTACACATATATTGCCATTTTACTCTTTATGATTATGTTCCTCTTTTGCTTTCTTCTCCTTCTTTTTCTCCATCTCCTTCTTCTATACCCTTTAATTTCTCGTAATGGTCTAGTGTTAATGACCTCCTTTGGCTTTTTCTTGTCTGGGAAGCTCTTTATGTCGACTTCAATTTTAAATGATAGCTGGGTAAATTAGTCTTTGTTGTAGGTCCTTGCTTTTCATCACTTTGAAATTTTCATGCCAATCCCTTCTGGCCTGAAATGTTTATGTTGAGAAAGCAGCTGATAGTCTTATGGAAGCTCCCTGTGGGCAACAAACTGTATATTGCTGCTTTTAAGATTCTCTTTATGTCTTTAACTTTTGCCATTTTAATTATGTGTCTTGGTCTGGGCCTCCTTGGGCTCATCTTGCTTGAGACTCTCTGAGCTTCCTGAACTTGTGAGTCTTTTTATTTCACTAGGATAGGAAAGTTTTCAGCCATTATTTCTTCAAATAGGATCCTAATCCCTTGTTCTCTCAGTCCTCCTTCTGGTGCCCTTATGCTGCAGATATTGTTACTCTTCATGTTGTCCTCAAGGTCCTTTAACAAATCATTGTTTTAAACTAGTTTTCTTTTTGCTGCTCTGATTGGGTGTTTTCTGTTACCTTGTATTCCAAGTCATTGATTTGATCCTTTGCTTCATCCAACTACTCTTTATTTCTTCTAGTTTTTTATTCTTCATTTCATGTATTGTAGTCTTCATTTCTGACTAGTTCTTTATTATGCTATGATCTTTTTTATATTTGCTATCTCTTTGTTGAAATTCTCACTAAGTTGCTGAGTATCCTTATAACCATTTTTTAAAACTCTATATCTGGTTAATTGTTGGCCTCAATTTCATTTAAATCTTTTTCTGGCAATTTCTCTTACTTTTTTTTCATTTTGGGCATGTTTCTTTGTACTATTATTTTGGCTGTCTCTTTATGTTTGTTTATATGTATTAAGTAGACCTGCTATGACTTCCAATCTTGGTAGGTTGGCCTCATGTGGTCTGTGTCCATTGGTTAGGCTTATATGCATGCATACAAGTCCTTTGGTTGATCTCTCCCCCTTACGCTCACCCTCCCCTACCTTCCCTCTGAGGTTTGATGCTTCTCTGTCTCTGTATCTCTTTATGTTCATCAGTTTGTGTTGTTCATTATATTCCACAAATGAGTGAGATCATGTGATATTTATCTTTCTCTGACTATTTTGCTTAGCATAATGCCCCCCCCCCCGCCACTAGACTTATAAGCTCTTCTTTCCAAACCTTCCATATATGTAGTTAGTTGGTCCAGTGTAGGAGGCCTGATCTCTACAAGCCATCATGTGTTGGAGCCAGCTACAATGAGAAGGCAGTATAACAGAATACCTTCTTCCAGGGTTCATATAAGGATCTGGTTTGCCTGGTACTGCCAAGCACAGGGCTGTAGGCCATAGGATGGGTTCTCAAGTGAGTAAGAAAGACCCTCTACCCTCCATCATTCCTCAGTCTCCACCTAAATCCCAAGGTTTTTATGGTTCTTTCCCACCAGTTATCTATTTCTCACAAACCCTGCTCTTGCCTCTTCAGTGGTTGGAAGAGCCTTCATTCAAGTGGTAGTCTTCTAGGACACCACCCCTAATCTCCACAGACTAGGTTAGATACCCCCTTAATTTGCATCCTTAAATTGCCTGTGCATAGGACTAACTTTGTTTCTGTGACTTTATCCCTCACTAGAACTTGAACTCTTTTGAGGGCAGGTGTTGGCTTTTTTCATCTTTCTATTCATATCACACAATCTAGTTCAGAACATAGTTAAAGCACTCAACAAATACTCGTTGAATATATGGATGAAACTGTGACATAGGTAATATTAACCATTGCGACTGAGTTAGGTAAGCACTTACTACCACAGAGAAACCTTAGCAAATAAAATCAGTTCTATGAAATTAACCAGGTAACAAAAGAAGCTTCATACACATTGTCAAACATTTAAGATATAATAGTATTCAAATGTTCTTTCCTACCCATATTGTTAAGTGTTAGTTTAATTAACAATGACACTTTGAAATCCTAGAAATAATCAGGGTCATTAGTGTCAGCCTGACAAAGGTATGAAGAAAGTTTCTGTAATACAACACAAACTGCTTTCACAAGATTGCCTGGAAATAAATAGCTCACTGTGAGATGTATGACTTGCTTTATATATTAATCAATGGTACAGTGGTGCTCTAACAAGGTTAAAAGTGTTCTCTGATTCCCATTATAAAGATAATTTCAATCAAGCAGCCTAACAGCCTAATAGTGTAGGTCATTCTATAATTCAATTCTAAAAATGACTATAGCACACATGCAAACAAGAGAATGAAATAGGATGAGAGAGCAAACCTAGAAAAAATCTCTTTATTAAAGAGAAACAACAATAATGATTTGCATCTTGCGTTTTCGCTGTCCTTTGTAGTACTCTTCTGCAAATACAACTGAATCATTCCTCATGGTCCAACAGATACCTTTTGTTCCTGCCCATCCATTTCATGTAAATTATATGTGCTGACCTTTAATTGGCTATAACTGGAACACATTTTGAGCAGAAATATCATATTGAGTTGCTTTGACTTGCGCAAAAGTCTAAGCAGGGGGAAAAACACTGATGGTTTCTATTCACTATTTCTATAGAAAGCCTTATCTCAGATATTCTTCAATCTTCAAGTGAATGTTCATATTTAATTCCTTTTGCAAAAGGAATTTCTAAGGTAACTAGTAAAACACAGATCCAAAAATATCTTCAAAAGAAATTTCATCTTCTGCCTATTTTATTTCTCTTCTTTACATAAAAATGTTCATGATAGACTATGCATTGAAATCCATACTAATGATATACCTATTCTGATTTCCAGGAATCCTACAATCAAGAAGCAAATAAAATCAAGGAGCATCTTAGATGCTAGTTTGAATATTTTTAGGTAGAAGAAGATAGAATAATCCTAAAAGCAAACCTTAGAAGCACACTCACCATGTAATGCCAAATAAATAGCATAGCAGAAAGAATACTGTCCTTTTCATCACAAGCCATAGGTTTTACCCTCGTTTCACATTCATTAACTGGTTCATCTTTGGCAAATCTTTTGCCTCAAATCACATGCTTCAGGGTTCTTATCTTCCAAATGAGGAGGCTAGACTATTAGAGATACAGACTCTAAATGTAAATTTAAAAAATCATTTAAAAATACTTTGTCACCTACAGGGCAAAGGTAAGGAGAGACCAAAGAAAATGAGAACATTTCCAGTATCAGAGATGGGGAGGTTTTCATGACAGAAACAAATATCTTAATCCAAGGTAAGTATTACGCTAAGATGTTTTTAAGGACACACCATTCCCTGACTGGTGTGGTTGGTTGGTTGAAACCTTATCCCTTACACCAAAAGGTGGCAATTTTGATTCCTGGCCAGGGCACATAACCAGGTTGCTGGTTTGATCCCTGTGGAGAAGGCTACTGATTGATGTTTTTCACTTTCTCCCTTCATCTCTCTAAAATCAGGTTGTTGTTGTGGGTTTTTTTAAAAAAATAGAACAGCCATCAAGAGAAGCTTGTGATTTGGCACTCCTAATAGAGCAGAACCCCAATTTACAAAAATGTCATGAGGCCAATCCTAAGAACAAGTTCCATGTTCTTACAGTCTTTTGTGGACATATGTACATGTGCTAAGCTGGACTGTTTGTCTATATTTAGACATGTAAGTGTTTCACTTTCCCTTATAAGTTGATTTTTTAATTTGGCCAACTAGCCAGACAGTACAAAGCAAACATCTTGAATTATTTATGAATTTTTCCTTTGATCCCATAACTTACAAATGCTACTAAAATACCCACTTAGTATTTATTTTTTTCCTTTGGTTATAACTGACAGTCATATCTCATTTGCTTACTTTGCTAACGCTCACTTTTCTGCCTTGCTAGCTTGTCTTCCACAGTCTATGAACTAAATATCCCTATTCTGGCTTGAAAAAATAAAATGAGTAAATGTCTGCCCTGTCTCTGTTAAGCCCCTTCTAGCTTTTGGATTGATAGACTTGCTTTCTTTTTTATCCAGTAGCTTCCTTCATTCTGCAGAGTAAAGCTCCCCAAATAGACATATTCATTTGTGGCAACTTGAAAGTTGTGCATTGCCTTGAAAGTTGCATTCAGTTAGGGTTTCTTATTTCTTCTTCTGCTGTCACTTTGAAATCTAAGGCCAGGGATCAGGACAGTTGGCCGGTAGGAGTGAGGTTGAATTTCTGGCTAATACTCTAAGCAGGAAAATCTAGGTACTGTATTAAGAAAAGTGAGTGATGGGAGGGAAGGAGAAACAGGCAGATAATTTATATTCAGGCAAACCTAATGGCCGGTAGAATGAGGTCACAAATTTCAGGGACACAGATAAGGATGTAGAAAACATGAGCCTGGGAACCTTATCACAGAATTTTATTCGCATTTAGCTTGATTTAAGAAAAAAATTAAATACCTACTCTATGTAAGACATTGCATACATACTATGGGATGAGGATAGAAGAATGGTAATCTCACATTAAATTAAAAAAAATTAAATACCTACTCTATGTAAGACATTGCATACATACTATGGGATGAGGATAGAAGAATGGTAAAATCAATCTCACTAAAACTGATGTTGATTTAAGAAAATGTCAAGTTAGTCATAGTTGAGACATATTGTACTTTTCTATATTTTTCAAATGGAGAATTTGCAAATTATTTGTATTATGCTAACATGAGTGGGGCAATGATTATATTAAGTAAATACTGCAGAGGGCATGTACCTAGAAAAAAATAATTTCAAATAGTCTGATTCACTTCCCATTTTCTTTTTACTCCCCTACATTGCTTTTTCCCTTTCTCTACATCAAAATATACAGACTGATAACCCAAATCCCAAGAATAAAACAGATAGTTGCCATTCATTATAAAGGGGGAAGAGACTCTAAGTAAGCAGGATAGATTTTTTAAAAAGCAAGACAATTTAGTGATTTAATAAAAGCATAATATCTAAAAACAGGGGGATATAAAATTATAACAAAGATATGTAATAGATATCTATTCATTTTTATACCAACCTAAATTTAATCATCATTTAACAGTGGCACTCAGCAAAAGCAATTTAGCATTATACTACACTGTATACACTTTAAAACAAATAAACCATAAACACAGCTCGAGTCCTTTTTCTACTCCCAAGGTGATTTCAGCACTATACCAGAACAAAGAAAGATGAATGCTAACAATCCCCAACAGGAATCTAGATATATCACACTGCCTTTTATTCATGAGTCTTCTGTGAAGATCACTGTAAGCAGCTAGAAAACTTGTGCGATCAACTTGGTTTGCCTGGCTGGGAATCAAGTCATCTGAACATCTGGGGGTAACATGATTGATTCTCCTGGTTATTAGGGACAAGAGTTGGGCAAATAGAAGCAGAGAACTACAGCCACAAAGGCTGAATAAACGTGTGCAAAGTCCCACCAAAGGACTCACACTAAGTAACTTCAAGTCCTCAGCAGAAATGTAGAGTACCTGGGCAAGCAGCCTCACCTGAAAGACCATCCTAACATGAGGAAAAGTATACATAAATTCTGCTGCAACCCACCTTATTTAGTTTCTTAAAACAGCTTCCTGATATTTGTGTTGCCAGTTCCTGGCATAGGATCTTGGGTACAGGAACTCAGTAAATATTTATCAGTGATAGTGCTGATAATGAGAAAAACCTCAAAATAAACACCCCCATGTAAGGGAAAATGAAGGAAGAAAAGGCCACTTTGTCTCACAGCATTTGAAATGAATCATTTTATATGTCATATTTTATAGTGCTAGTGTGCTAGGCATTATTAGTAATTTTCATAGTAGTTTAAGAGGTTGTTTTTTTTTTTTTAAAAAAATCTCCATTCTGTAGATGAAGCAACTGAGGATCAGGAAGATTGTACACTATGCCCATGGTCACTAAAATCAGAATGGCTAAGCAGAGATTCACATCCTAACTCCTGAAGCCCACATTCTTCCTACTATATCACACAACCTTTTCTTATTCTGCTCCTTGCAACACCAATCTGACCCATTCCTGTGTAGGGTATTGATTCATCTTTCCATCTTGAAAGCTTTGCTCTTAAAAAAATCTGTATGGTGCTATTAAAAATGAATGTTTGTTGTAAGTGATTATTCCTGGTATCTTGAAGAGTCTTTGGTCAATTATCAGCAGAAATGAGACAATTTTGAATGGGGCTTTTCACAGCAAAGCAATTTGATTCATGCATTATTTTTTTAAATAAATGGGTTACAGATTCAGAAGAAATGGTGGGGGAGAAAACAGACTTTAAAATTTGATAAACAAAGATGTCTGAAGGAAATGTTCCCATCAGTGTGCATTATTTCACCCTCTGTGATCTGGGCTTATTAACATCCTTTTCATAGTGAAAGGAAATATAACATGTATTCTATAACTTCTGTCATGTTTGATTATGCCAATTTATCACAAGTATTGCTTTATTTCTAATCAGAGTTAGGACACCAATTTAGTTCCATTCTCTTTTTTAAAATTTTTTTATTTATTGTCTGAGGTATAGTACATATGAGTTCCATGCTCTTTTGTCTAGAGTACTTTATGTCTAGAAATCTTGTGAAGAGACTGGTCAAAGGTGATTTAAAGTGTTCATAATTTTAAAAAATCTACTAAAAGGTTGCTATGGTCAGTAAAACCATTCATTTTACATATAAGAATTTGTTGAGGAGAATGGGATGGTTGGGTATATCAGAAACTTAGTAACCATGGAACTCCTTCCATGTTTAGAAAAAGATCATTGCAGGTTTGTTTTTTCATTGCAGGGTTTAATGCATAATAAGAAAGCCACAGAGCTTGGTATTTCACCATTCTTTGGATTTCTGATCTGAAAGGAGGAAAATGGAAATGCCATATATCTTTTAAAGTATCTTTTAAGCCTGAGCTCATCAAGAATGGACTTTTAAAAAG
>NW_006282600.1:265263-266842 GCF_000327345.1 Myotis davidii | reverse complement strand
TGTTTCTAGCTCTCTATCTCTCTCCCTTCCTCTCTGTATAAAATCAATAAAATATATTTAAAAAAAAATAAAATAAAAATAAAAAGTTAAATGATAGGTCCTCAGTATAGGTCCTGATCCTGAGGGAAGTCTAAACTACAAGGAAATTTAGGAAAATCTAATTAGAATTTATACAAATTTGAGGAAAATCAGAGAAGAAAAGCTAATCCCATTCAAAGTGTACATGTAATTCTCAAGGCCACATGTAAGAAACAGGATGCACAGTAACTGAGAGAGTAGGCAGAAATGAAAGACCCTTAGCAATGTACTGACTTCCATTCTCCCTCATTTCCATGAGCTAAATCAGCTTGGGTCCACCTGCAGAGGGAGCCAGGCTCCACCCACACATTTTAAGAATGGGTCTGGCCCTGGCCAACAGAGGACCCTCAGGAGCTCCTGCAGTAGAAAATAGCTGAAGTGGTCTCATAGCTGGCACGTACTTCCAAGCCTGCGTCAGCTCTTTAACCTGGAAAATGATGCTCCCTTCCTTATTAGGATTGTCTTAAACATTAAATAAGTTAAGCCATGTAAAGTGCTTGGAACTGGGTGTGGCACATGGCAGTGATTAACACACAATCACTCTCATCATCGTTATCTTCTTCATAGCACAGTTTATGTTACCTTTTTAAGGCCACTATCCTGTGGCAGCACATAAACACCCTATATCCATATTCTGATTCCTGGATTGATGTTATTTCCACTGTGCAATTTCCACAGCAGGTGGTTTTAGAAGCACCAAGTATGTGTTTTACACACACTTAAACATTTCCCCCTACAACGGAGTCACAATGACTGAGCTCTCTGTACTTGATAACCCTTTTGAAGAGTTTTCTGACAATATATAATTTGCTAAGTGAAGTGAGTTTGTTTCTCAGAAGAGAGAACACATTAGAGAACGAGAAGCAGAAATAGGCTTCCTGTGATGACTGAATGATGATCAACATCACCATTTTAAACCAAGTACAGGACCTGAATGACTAAGACACTGAGTCAGATACAATTTTGAATGCGAGGAAGAGGGGACAGGTTTTGAGGAGAAAAGGTTAGTCAGAGGTGGGGGGCGGGCAGCTAGAAAAAAAAGGATAAATGTCTTTTAAAACACTTGAGAGGAATTTTCTGAACAAACACTCTGTTTTCACCCCATGAACCTGAGCCTCAAAGTTAAACCTGATCACCTATAATTTTCCAGAAGCATAAAAGAAGCCCACACCCAGAGATCAGAAATGAGTATATATTGACATGGTTTCCGTGCCATTAAAGTCTCCTTCAGCTCTACTTCATGAGATTTAATGATAAAAATAGCTTACAGCGTAGGCTTGACTTAGAAAACGAGGGGTTCATCTATTAATTCTATGAGGATACCAAAATTGACTTTTAAAAAAGTCACGCATATAATTTTTTTCTTTGAAATAAAGAGATAGCACATTAACTTCAAGCAGTGCTTGGGCTGCATATTTTATGAGGTTTATTTGTACTGCATGTCTTTGATGAGCTCTATTTGTGGCTGGAAGTACAAACATACTGATTACAATCACTCTTT
>NW_006282600.1:259580-265214 GCF_000327345.1 Myotis davidii | reverse complement strand
ACATTTAGGAACAAAATTAATTATCTGCAAAAAAGCAGAAAGGCTTAGATAGACTCTCAGTAAGTGATAATACTCAGTGCCCAAATATAATGACTCTGTTTCTGACTTTATCTGTTTTAGACATTCTGAGTGAAATGAAAAAAGGAAAAATTAATTCACTTTCTGAATATTCTTCAGAAAAGATTTAAATTGGGTAATAAGAAGGCAGCATAAACCCTTCCCCAATGCTCCATCCCCTGTATTAAATATGAAAAACGCCTTCCAGGGTTATGCATTCTCAAAAGGGATTTTTTTTTTGTCGTATAGATTCTAGCCTTGCTTATAGTAGTTTATGTTTACTTTACAGAGTAATTTATTTAAATAATATGGTTAATATTTATACAGGTATTGTTTTACTAGCTGTTTTATAATATGCTTATATGCTCTTATATTTGAAATGCTTTACATATTATTTTCACAGTTTTTTATTTTATAAAATAATTTTTTACAATGTCATTCAGGCATACTTTTTGGATTTTGATAATTTACCCATTTCAATTGTACAGCTTAATTATTTCTACTAAATTTATCAAGGTATGCAACCATCACCACAAACCAGTTTTAGAACATTTTCATCACCCCAATAAAATCCCTCATGCCCACTTCAGCATTTTGGGAAGTCTGGTGCATTCTGAACACCAAGCCTCAAGGGGGACATTTTAAAAGGACATTAAGAAGTCTGTACTCAAAGGACTTGTATGCATGCATATTAGCATAACCAATGGACACAGACACTGGGGAGGTGGGGGCTTGCTCGGGTGGGAATGGCTGGGGGAGGGGGGTCAATTGAGGAAAAAGAAGACATATGTAAAACTTTAAACAATAAAAAAAGAAGTCTGTACTATAACCAAAACAAAGGTTATTTGTCTTTCTCTATTAATGCCTTCCCCAACATGGATAGAAATGGTAAATTGTGAAACAGTATAAGCGCTCAGTACTAGCACTCAAAAAGTTGTGGCTGCTGGTAATATGAGGTTTTTATTTTATCTTACAAAGGCTGCAATATCCTGAAAGGAAACTGCTCAAATTCCCTCATTTTGGCTTTTTGTGAAACATTGTATTACAGCAAAAAATTTATACCCAACACCTCCCTTGAGGAAATTAGTGCACTGTAGTGCAACTTCATTTAAAAATGCTTGTGGTGCTCAAAATATGTTTTCAATTTTCAGGTGGGGGTTGGAGGGGTTGCATTTCAAGAAACAGTTCAAATATAAAGCATTTTCTGCCAGAGACCTGAGCAAGATAGCAAAATGGCTAGATATAAGAGGTTAGTGAGCCAAGGCTACCTGTTGTGCTATTGTATGTGAATGATGCAGAGCTACAGTTACCAAGGGTAACCTTATTCCAAGTGGGAAAAAAAGATCACAAAGGAATCACACTGTGTACATGACTCCATATTTTCTGAAGCATTTCAGATTTTGTGATGAAGAGAGCAAATATTCGGGGGCTTTTCTACCCTTGCCAGGTAGGAGGCTGCTTTCACTGTATGCTCTGCTTTTCTGGCTACCCAATATAAAAAAGGCACTTTTGGCCCTCGCTGGTTTGGCTCAGTGGATGGCACGTCAGCCTGCCGACTGAAGGGTCCTGGGTTCGATTCCAGTCAAGGGCACATGCCCAGTTGTGGGCTTGATCCCCAGTGTGGGGCGTGCAGGAGGCAGCCAATCAATGATTCTCTCACATCATTGATGTTTCTATCTTTCTCTCCCTCTCCCTTCCTCTCTGATATCAATAAAGCTATATATTTTTGTAAAAGGCACTTTTGACTTCCTAAATGCCATTCTGGGAGCACCTGGATTCTCGGAATATCAGACCATGGGGAAACCTTCTTGGACTTTGTCCACTTGGGTGAATATTCCTAATTTCTGAGGTTTCTGAATATACTCAGAGGACACATCAGTCTTCCACATCACTCCCAGCAGACATGCATAAACATCTACTTACTGCTCTGTGATTATAACATGTGTCACCTTAGAACTGCGTAGAAGAGATAACCTGACTGTGCCAAGCCAAGAAATACAAACTTCCAACCCAGAACCTGAACAAGCAAGAAAGTAAATGATAGCCTAGAGACCAAAAGAGAGACCAATAGAGTAGTAGCAGGATACTCAAGGAGCAGAGTTCGCACGTAAGCAAAGACAATAGTCAGGTGTGCCTTTCATATTTTTCTTTTTCAAGTATTCTCTAAAAATATGAAAAAAACCTGCTACTGTGCCTTCTGCTATCCTCCAACATGTGGGACATAGCCCTGCCTTTTGTCCAAGCAGTCAGGGCTGAGCTAAGTACCTTCACTAACTTCAAATTTCCTTACGTGATCCTCCAAAGGCATTGTGAACTTGAAGAAATTCCTGCAGCCATCCAAGGTTGGGGGCTCATGTGTTGCAAGACAATTTTCCACGGGCCTCATGTTTCTGAAGGTGTTATAAACAGAGGCACTTTTCCCCATACTATCTTTTTCAAGTATATGTGCATAGTAAACAGCCTTAGAAGGCAGAGATACCACCTCCCTTCAGAGAAACGAGTAGGTAGGCTTATCATCTATTATAAAATATTTGAGTTCCCTAAGCTTAAAGCTCCTCTCCTGTAATGCAACCTGCTGAGTGTGCAGGAGTCATCTGGCCGTCTTTACCTTACCCCATGGGAATTAGAGCTCACACAAATGCTGATACTCTGGCCACTGCTATCGCTGTGAGAAATAAACTGCCCCTCATCTCTGAGCCAGTAATTTCATGTCTTTAACCAGCATCCATGAAGCTGGGGCAGACTAATTTGTTAGTTTGCAATTAGGGTAAAAATCTCAGATCTTTCACAGCTCTTGAAGACACGTTCCTGCCATATCAGTCTACACACCACAGAAAAGAGAAAAAACTTTCTGAAGATTCAGAACATATAAAACAACTGGTAATCACACTGCTATTTGTTGCAAAGGCAAAGAATTCTAGATTTGTGGAGAGACCACCTAATTTCCTAATGTGACACATAATATATATAATTTCAGGATGAAGTATTAAAAAAGCTTCCCTTATGAAACCACTGCTTGAAACTTGTCATGAAATTAACATTTAGTCCCTAAAAGGGGTGCCATTTTTCATTTTTATTTTTCTCTTCAATAAATAGGTAATCTATGTTTAAAAAGTACCCATGGGAAGCACTAAAGCTCTTTTTATTGTGAACGAATCAAGGATTGCAGCTTATAAACATCTTTGCCTTTCCAGAAATGAACATCATGCAAATAAAGTTGCTTACCACACTTCTAGATGCTGACCTAAAGACACTGATTACGTAGTGAGCCATTTATTTGTTTTTATCACTTTGCAATCATTGGGTACTGAAAACAGCTTGTATGAATTCAGACAGGTATCTTTATCTGGGACTAAAAATGAAAGTCCAAACTGATGGCATGAGGAGAAAAACACTGACATTCTGACACCTGAAAAATAACCTCAGCCTTCAAAAGCAGAGAGGAAAGTGGGGCTAATCTTGGAAATTCTGATGAGTTACAGTCACTCACACAGACAGCAAAATATAAGAACTTGATAGAGTGAATTATTATCGGGGATCAACAGAGTCTCTTCCCCAGAGTTTCCTAGCACACACAAATAAATATTGACTTCACTGAAGATATCTTCAGAAATTCTATCAAAGGAAATGGATATACTTGGGCACCAGAGTATGTTATGTTCTCAATAGGCAATGTTTCTAGTAAGGAAATACCATAATGGAGACATAGGTATACTGTTAAGTTCCAGAATAAAAGGTAAATGCACTAAAAACTATCTGTTGGATTAATGAGCAGATTTCAAATATTGCAACTGGAAGAGAGACTATTCCTCACCACTGGTCCTGCTCATATAGACTCTAGGCAATGTGATTTCACTGTGTCATTGAGTCTTCCATCACCTACATAAACATTCCTTGTCCCCTTAGAAATTGCTCTGAGCCTTTAAGTATTACAAAAACTAAAAATCTCATGCCTTTTAGTACTTCATTTGGAAATACTATAGCAAATGTCTCCAAGGAGAGAGAATGAATTTAACAACTGATTGTGCAGCTGGAAAAACAGTAGAGAGTAATACAATATATTAAATAAGATAATAAAAACTTACTTAGCCTGTATTTGTGGAATGAAGATTCTGCTGAAGGGTGATTGGAACTATTTGATAGAGCAATATAGAATAATCATTAAAAGTATGAGCTATGGAGTTATAGAGATCCGATTTTGAATCTTAGGTCTGCTACCTGATAGCCAAGTGACCTGTGAGGGTGGCAACAGAGTCATGGTTATCTTTCCGGGCACTCCCTGCGACCCCCAGAGTAATCACAGTGTTTCTACAATTAGAAGCTCAATAAATGTTTCCTGCAATGAATCCAATTTCAGATAGTGCTAAAAGAAATATCACAATGAGGAAAAAAGGAAGAAATATTGGTGGTAGAAAAGGTTGCAATTTTGCACAATAGTCAATGAAACATATAACAAGCTGAGGGTAAAGAAATTTTGGGAGAGGAAGCACTAATGCTAGGAAATTCTGAGATGAATCAATAAAAAAGTACATGAGTACAAATGGAAAAATAAAAGTGCAATCCACCATGTGAGGATATATAAGCAATTATTTTGGGGGATAAAGAAAGTAAATAAAATAATCATAGAAACTCTGGGAAATTTTCTGGGAGAGCAATAAACATCTAACATGTTGATTATTACTCCTTTAATCAGTGGACAAATTATAAGGTGAAATGTACAATAGCTATGCATATAATCCATATATAGGTACATGGCAACGATAATCAAAATGGTTTCAGAATAAAAACAATGGCGTTTTAAAAAGAAGGTGTGGCATTCAACAATTTGGGTGTTGTATAACAACAATGTTGAAAATATATATATTGAAAACTAAGAATTCATATTTGCTTCGGGTATAAAGTGTAGAATTCAATAATGTACTGATAAATTTAACAGTGATATTCTCACCCATATACAATTTTTAACTCTTTATTGTTTAGATTATTATGGATGTTCCTGTTTTTCCCCCCCATAGCATCCCTCCACCCAGTTCCCATCCCACCCCAGGCCCTCACCCCCCACTGTCCTCATCCATAAGTGTAAGATCTTTGTCCAATCTCCTCCCGCAACCCCACAGCCTCTTCCCGCTGAGAATTGTCAGTCCACTCCCTTTACATGTCCCTGATTCTATTACAATCACCAATTTATTCTGTTCATCAGATTTTTTATTCATTTGATTTTTAGATTCACTTATTGATAGACATGTATTTGTTGTCACATGGTTGTTCATAATTTTTTGTCTTTACTTTCTTCTTCTTCATCATCTTAAAGGATACCCTTCAGCATTTCATATAATACTGTTTTGGTGGTGATGAACTCCTTTAGTCTTTTCTTGTCTGTGAAACTCTTTCTCTGACCTTCAATTCTAAATGATAGCTTTGCTGGGTAGAGTAATCTTGGTTGTAGGTTCTTGCTATTCATCACTTTGAATAGTTTTTGCCACTCCCTTCTGGCCCGCATGGTTTCTGTTGAGCAATCAGCTGACAATCATATGGGTACTCCCTTGTAGGTAACTAACTGTGTTTCTCTTGCTGTTT
>NW_006282600.1:251907-259568 GCF_000327345.1 Myotis davidii | reverse complement strand
TTGTTTTTTGCTTCCTCAAATTTGAAATCTTTGACTTGATTCTGGGGATCCACTAGTCTGCTGTTGAATCTCTGTATATTATTCTTTATTTCAGTCAGTGTATGCTTAATTTATGACTGGTCCCTTTCCATTTTTTTGGCATTCTCACTAAGATCCTTGAAGGTCCCACTAAGTTCCTTGGAGGTTTCCAGAAGATTCTTGAGTAACCTTATAACTGGTTTTAACTGTATATCCAGTAGTTTTCTTTCTTCCATTTCTTTCATTTGTGACATGTTTCTTTTTCTTTGTATTTTGGCTGTTTCCCTGTGTTTGTTTTTATGTATTGGGTAGCTGCTAAGTCTCCTTGAGTTGCTAGACTGGCCTTGTATACTAGGTGTCCTATAGGGACCAGTGGCTCAGCCTCCCCAATCACCTGAGGTAGATACTCCTGGTGTGCCCCTTTGTGGACTCTGTGCACAGTATTGTTGTAGTTGAGCCTTGATTGCTGTTAGTATCACTGGGAGGAATTGACCTCCAGGCCAATTGGCTGTGAGGACCAGCTGTGTCTACAATGGAAGAGCTGCTGTGCAGGAGATATCCTGATGGGGCAGGACTTGCTTCAGTGGGGTTTTAGTACTCACTGAGTCTTCCCCTTGAGTGTGTCACATATGAATGTGAAGAGCTGTAATCTGGTATGATCGTGCACTGACCACTAGGTACACTGGCTCTTATATCTCCAAGGAGGTGCAAAGTCAGCCACTGCCTGGGGCCACCCAGCAGGAGTGCCAGAGAGATCTGTAGATTCCTCATCTTTGTATCGGGTTTGGAAGTGCTCAGACAAGGCCCAGCTGTGAAGCAAGGCAGGCTGCTGCTGGTGCCGCTTTGGGCCTTCTTTTGATAGCTTTGGGGCTCCCTGACCCAGCTGCAGCTTGTTTGACAGGTTTTAGGCTGAGAAAGGACAGGCCATTCATATGCAAAAGCCGCTGTGCACAGCTTGGGTGGGGTTGTAAATTGGGTAGGGTGGGGCCTCAGGGAATCTCCAGGGTGGAGCAAACAGCAATGGCTACCAATCAGCCCTGCACTTGGGAGGTTCTAGCACAGGAACAATGACTTTGTGAGCACCTCCCTCTGGAACAAAGCCGCCCCCGCCTTCCTGCCCTGATGCCAGACAGTCCAGTTTCTCCCCATATGTGTCTGGGTCCCCCAGAGTCTCGCCCGGCACTGGAGATCAGAGCAAGTGGTAGCTTATATCTCCCTCTGGATTAAAAAAGTGGCACACCTGGGTGCCAGCCCATTCCCTGCCTCCTCACCTCCTACCAGTCTCAATACGCTTTCTTCTTTACCTGTCTAGTTGTAGTACTTCCACTCAGCCAGCTTTCCCATGGTTCTGGATGATAGTTGTTCTGTATTTTAGTTGTGATTTTGATGTGGTTGTGGGAGGCAGCAAGTACAGGTGTTTACCTATTCCACCATCTTGGTTCTGTCACCCATATACTATTAAAGATATACTGGATACTTACTATGGGCCAAGATATTTAACCTAGCTCACAAATGTAGTTAAAGAGTCAAGATAGAACTATTTACAGTCCAGTCCCATCATTAATACTAACTTGGAGTTTGCAGTACAAATTTTCTCTCTTTTCCCCCCTTCTTATTCTCCCTATCCTCTCTCTCTCTCTCTCTTACCTTTTCATACACAATTTTTATTCACTTCTGAGGATTAAAATAACATTAAACATTCTGGGACTTAAAAATAAGTTTATGCAAAACTCATTGTTCATTTAGCACTTAGAAAAATGTAATAGAAAGAGTACTGGACTGGGGCTTAGTGAGTACCTGCCATGTGCCACAAACTTTGCCACATACTTTGAACCTATCAATCATTTTAATTAATCCCATAAAGCAACCCCATTTTATAGATGAGGAATCCAAGGTCCTAACTTTGCCATTAATTGTCATTCAATTCCAAATAAGGAGACAGGGCTTGCGCCCAAGGGAGTATCAGAAACAGCTGGGGCACTTTTAAATAACAAATTCTCTGGCCTCTCCACAGACTTATGGTATCAAAATCCTCAGGGTGGACTCCAGGAATTTGTTTAACAAGTTCCCCAGGTGATTGTGATGGTGAGCCAAGTTTGCAACCAGGATGTTTTACAACATCCCTACATTTACTTGCATGCATTCACTTGGTAGAATTTAAACCTATCTTATGGAAAATGAAAGCACTAATAAGTCAGACTTATAAAAATTGAACAGTTCCACATTGACTTAGAAGAGCAAAATGCCCTTCATAATCTGTACATGAAATGCCCTTATTAATTGGTACATGGTAGCCACCAAAACAACTGGGTAAAATCTCTATATGGCAAACCTCATGGCATAGCTTATAGCTAGCTAAAAGGCAGTCCCAACAGAGCTCAGGAAGAACATATTATCAAAGATATCTCTCACTACAACTTAATCTCAAGTAGGACTGACTGGCAAGGTTTTACTTATTAACACAATAGAAAAGTCACAGTGTTACAGAAAATAATCTCAATGCTTTAGTTTTAAATCAGTTTTTGCTTTGGGGCATTCATGGGATTTGTTAACATGAATAGAGTTCTGCAGTCCATTCAGCCCTCACTTACCCTCCTCCTCTATAAATGGTTCAGCCCTTCTCTGACCCATAGAGAATATGGGCTAGATCACACCTGGTCAATGATTTCCCCACTCCCACCATTTGGTATATATTACTTAAGTTGGTGATCATAAAACATTAACAAGGCAGAGTTTACATATGCTTTCTGGTCTAGTTCAGGCATCCCTGGGGGAAGGCAGACTTCACGCTCTCATAACCAGCTGGAAGCTGGGGGCAATCAGACCTTTAATGGCCAAAACAGAAAGGGACTGCATCACCGAACACCTCTTCACAACCAAGAACTTTCTTCCTAAATGATAATGACATGAAATGTACTCCCCCTACGCATTTGCACACACACACACCTGCATACCTAAAATATAGCAGGTTTGGCAACCTAAAATAGCTATCCAATTTAAGTTCACAATGTTTTTGTAAAATCCTAATGGAGCTTTTTAGAATGAAAGCCTGGGACAGTCTAATGGGAGACAGACGTACAGTAGAAAGAACACTAGTTAGATTGTAACAGCAGAAGACCTTGGATTCTACTTCTGGCTCTTCCATTAATCATATAATTTTGAGCAAGTCTCCCTGGACTTTATTTCTTCATTTGTAAATCAGTGGAATTGAACTAGATAATCTCTAATGATGCTTCCAACACGCACATTATAGTGACATGTTGATTATGGTAAGATTTATTCAGTTGCATGTCTGTCAGTCAACTAGACTGACCTTTTCAAGACTTAAGAACTATGACTTAAATAACTGAATATCCAGCACCGGACAAAGTGCC
The DNA here is from genome assembly GCF_000327345.1 of Myotis davidii. Taxonomy (NCBI): domain Eukaryota; kingdom Metazoa; phylum Chordata; class Mammalia; order Chiroptera; family Vespertilionidae; genus Myotis; species Myotis davidii. Next base: position 256,176 of record NW_006282600.1, on the reverse strand, counting down.
ATGAGCAAAACAGATGCTTAATAAAAGTTAATTAAATAAATCTTTATGCCTGGAGCCATATCAAAACCATGTATTTAATTCCTTATCAGCTATCAAGTGACCAATATCAGAGGCAAACTTAAAACATTCCTATACCCTGTCTTTAATGTTGTCTCATTATTTTTCCTCTTATTGAAGACATTTCCACACCCCTGGCATCCTTGCTTTGTGTCTGACACATAATGAGCACTCAATCAATATAAGGTTAATGAACATGTGAATGCACTAACTTTTCATTTTTCTAGTTCTGTGAAATTTACTTTTGCATAAGGCCTCAGAATCTGGTCTTAAATTATAAAGCAGTCAAGGGAATAATTAGTCATAAAAGAACACTATAGTTAGATAGGGCATTTCTGTTCGTTTTACTACAAAATATTTTCTTAGCAAATGTGTTTTAAATGGCTAACATTGTAAATGGGACAATTGGAACAGCTCCATAAGTAGCATCATTTCTGTCCTCCCTACTACTTTAATTCACCAAAGAAACCAATTATCCCTATCATTTCCAGAACTTATAGACAAGGTTAAATGGCCCAATCTGCCCTGCATATTCGGGGTAAACAATGTCTCAGAGTACATAGCAGTTGCACCACTTAGAAACTAAGAGTATAAGTCAAGCAAGCCTATGTTTGTATCCCAGTTTCCCCCACCTTAACTTAACTAACTTTGAGATCTTGGGCTAGGTATTTAACCACTTTAACCTTCATATTCTCTTGTGTAAAATGGGGACACCAGTAAGGCCTATCTCAGGGGTTATTGTGAAATAACATGCAAACTGGCCATCAGAGCAACTGAAATGTAGTAGGAAGTCAACAATGGTAGGGTATTAGATGATTCTGTCACCACCTTCCACAATGCTGGTAGCATTCAGGAATCATTCACCACCACCTTAGTGGGATCTGGCTAGTAGCTCCTGGCTGTATATTCTGCTCTACATTGTAAAGTGGGTGCCTCCCGTGGCTCTGAAAGTATGCACTCTAGCTTAGCAGGTATAATGTAACTAACAATGTGGAACTGAAACAAAGTAAATTGGTACTTCACTTGCAGAACTATCCCATCACAAAACCCATCAGGCTGTCATATCATCAAGACTGTAAAACAACAACTTTGAAAACATGTTTGGCCTTGCTTACGTTCTTATGTAGGTTTAATTAGTGGGTTCTAGATAGGTCTCCCGAGTTTAAAGTCATTACTTAAAATGGTAATGTGATATATATGATTAAGAACATGAGAGTGAAATCAGAATAAAAGAAATCGGTGATAACCTAATTAAATGGAGATCTAATCAATTTCTGAATTATGGATTTTCCACTAACTATAGCTGGGTACCCTTGGGCAAGTTACAGTTTTATTGAGCTTTAGTTTTTTAATTTATAGAATGAAGATAATAGCTCCTACCTCAAAGGGCTGTCATGAAGATTATGATAACTAACAACAATGGTATTAATAGCTAATATTTACGGAAGATTTACCACGTACCAGGAACATGCTAAGTGCTTTAATATATTATTCCTTGTGAAAAAGATATTATTTTTATCCCTAGTTAATAAATCAGAAATATGAGGCTCATAAAGATAAAATGATTCACCCAAGTTCCCACAGCAAAATTCAAAGCCAGGCATTGTGACTCCATAACCTGTGGTCTCAATGTGCTGCCTAACTATGTGAGGTCATTCAGACTCTCATCTCTTCCAACTCTCTGATCTTGTTCTCACTTATCTTTAACAGCACCTGCTACTAGCCAGGCTTCCCCCTCCCAATAGGACCCAGTTTCTCTGAAAACTTTAGACTGGTACTCACGGTGGTGGTCAGCTTCCCTCCGTTCTTCTGGACATATTGGATGGAATCATGGATCGTCGAAAAGAGTCCAAGCAGCACATTTTCCATGTCATAAATTCTGTACATGCCATTCACCAATTCTTCAAGAGACAGAATGTATTCTCTCCAGTACTTGTCAATCTCCACCACACCTGCCATACAGCCTTGCATGACCACGTTGCAATAGCCACCACAAGGCTTAACCATCATCAGTCCCTGGCAGTAAGAGCAGTACCACATTCTGGTGAGCATTCGGCCACAGTCCTTACTAAACTTCAGGTGATCAGTTGTGTTGATCACTTCGATTCCTAGATTCAGGGCCTGGAGGAAGATCCTAGTAACTTGCAGTGACTTGGAAACCTGGGTCATAATAAGCTTGGGGAAATTCCCAAATACTTTCAGGTCACGCCTTGCACTACGGAGGCACTCATTGATGTCTAAGGCTGACTCAGGCAGGCCTGGATTCATCAGCTGGGTATAGATAACTGGAAACAGGCTATCAAATAGTTCATTGACCATGTCATCCACGTTGATGTCAGAACCCAGGATGTAGAGAGACACATCGGTAAAAAATTCACCTACAAACTCAAAAGCTTGTGGTGTCAGGCTTGCATAGTTGTTTTTGAACATGGCATTGGTGTAGTTCTTGGCATGGCGAACAACAATTTCAAAGGCCTCTGTAAAATAAGAAATAGAGAAATGCCAACAAATTAAAGCATGCAAATACAGGGTATAATTGAATTAGAAATTTCTCTATTGCTGTGGTGAGTAAGGTCCCATTTGCCTTAAATAATTTACTCATATTGCCTCAACTCCTGCAATTGCCTGCTCTTATAAATCAATTTTCCTTTCTGAATATAAAGTCCAAACCCTGATGTGTACATAAATTCTTAAACACACTAATTATATTTCAAATGACAAAAGGCAGGATTCAGTTAACATTTTGCCTCTCATGAAAATTCTGATTAAAAATAGGCTAAATGAGAATTTATTTTTCTTTCTCTCATTGATTTATTCAGTTAAAAATTTCTTGTATTTCAAGTCATTTCATTTTTGGACAGAGATAAATATTTGACAACAAATCACATATTATATAAACTCACGTAATAATTTAGGCCTGTTCAGTCCTGGAGGAGAGGCAAATTCTTAGCCAAGAATAAAAACTATCACAAATTTAACCATTTTTGGTAGATTGTCCTCTAGATAACTTTAAAGAGAGCTATCTCATAGATTGCCATATCTGGAAATGGAACATATTCCTTAAATGGGTATCTGGATGGAAACAAAGCAATCCATGCACTTATCCATATATTTGAAATTGAAAACAACACCTCCTGGTATTTGCAAGGTGAACATCTGGAATTATAATTGCTAAGCGTCTTTGGTAAATTTGGCTTCCAGTAGAAGCTTTATCTATTCTTCAAAAGCTATGAATTCAGGATTACATCTGCTGCCCCTGCCCCTTGGCATAAGACCCAATTAGTGTTATTGGTTTGAAAGAGAAAGTAGTCATGTTGCCATCTTATTTTCTTCAAACTGAAACACTCCAGACATAAATTATTCCAAATAATCAGAGTTCTACATTTGTACGAAGGAAGAGAAAATAACTAAAATAATAGGTTTCTCAAGAAATAAGACAGTTTAAAAACAAACAAAATAACCAAGTTTCCTAAGACATTTAAAATTAACTTAGTACTTTCTTTCATTTCCTTCCAAAGTGCGAAGATCCCTGACAGATGTACTCCAAATGATGCCAATTCATGAGGCTTGAAAAATCAAATTATTACCACGTTCAGACTACTAGAGAGACTATATACTCCAACAGCTCCTTGGGATCAGTGAGTCCAGCATCTCAGTCAGCTATGGCAGAAGTGATGTCTAGGTTGTGCCACCACCATCTGCCCCAGATCACTCACAAGGTAGAATGTGCTTGCTAGATTATTCCCTTGAGCTTATGGCTTGCCCTGCAATCTTGAGCAGATGCCAATGCAATTTCACTAGGCTTCCAAGCCAAGTTGAGAAAGTTCATCTTCATTTTTATCAATTGCTGTATCTTCATATGTTTGTTTTGCTTTGTTTAGAACATCAAGCAATTCCTGGAAAGTTTATCTATCTTGTAACAATCTCTTCTTAACCCCATATGCTACTTTACACTCCAACATTGAATCTAAAGATTTAATGAGGCCAGGAGATCATCTAGCCTCAAACAAAGGATCCATCAATGAATTATTTAAAATCATCAGAAACATGGAGATTTAAAACTACTCATTAATTTTTTAAAATAATTTTTTATCTATTGATTTTGAGAGAGAGAGAGAAACATTGATGTGAGAAAGAATCCTTGATCGGCTGCCTCCCGTATGCCCCCCACACTGGGGATCAAGCCTGCAACCTGGGTATGTGCCCCAACCG
>NW_006282600.1:227635-251857 GCF_000327345.1 Myotis davidii | reverse complement strand
AGAGAGAGAGAGAGAGAGAGAGAGAAAGGATGGGGAGAAAGCATTGGTTGATTCTTAAAGGTGCCTGGTCAGGGATCAAACCCACAACATTGGCATATCAGGATGATGCTTTAACCCAGAGGTTCTCAACCTGTGGGTCGTGACCCCTTTGGGGGTCAAACAACCCTTTCACAGGGGTCGCCTAAGACCATCAGAAAACACATATATAATTACATATTGTTTTTGTGATTAATCACTAAGCTTTAATTATGTTCAATTTGTAACAATGAAATTGGGGGTCACCACAACATGAGGAACTGTATTAAAGGGTCGTGGCATTAGGAAGGTTGACAACCACTGCTAACCAACTGAGCTACCTGGACAGGGCATACTCATTCATTTAAAATTTAACTAGCAATCATTTATTTTATATATCAGGCTCTGTGCAAGGTACTAGGCATATATAAATGCTAGGTAGATTGAGATAAATAATACACCATCCTTGTATTAAAACGCTCACAAGCTATATGGTTTAGCATTTAAAAAGCATTTCTAAGTATATTATAATATCTACTTTTTGCAACAACTTTATGATTTGGTATTGCAATCCCCGTTTTATAGAGGATGAGGTTGAAATTCAGCAGAGTTTAAGCCTTGTCTCAGAGTCACACAACTGCAAAGTAGAAGTAGTCAACTCAGACTGGTTTCTCTCAGTACTGGTTATACTCTAGCTGCCCTCGGCCATAAAGCCAACATACATAATTTCAAAAACCTTTATAGAAAGTTAAGTTCTTTTTTAACCTCATTATTTTTCCATTGGCTTCTTTTTTTATTCGTTATTGATTAAGATATTACATATGTCTCCTCACCCCCCTAGTGTCCATGTCCATTGGTTATATGCATGCACACAAGTCCTTTGGTTGATCTCTAACCCCTCCTCTCACCCTCCCCTGCCTTCCCTCTGAGGTTTGATGGTCTGTTCAATGCTTCTCTGTCTCTGGATCTATGAACAAAAATAGATTCACTGGCTTCTTCTCTGGAAACATATTAGGATAAATTGCAGCCCAAAGACCAACAAAGCGGAGTCATACTTATAGCTTTGCCTTGGGAAAGCCTGAGGTAAGAGATATGTAGATCTCAAACATCTAAGTTACCCTAAAATGACTTCACTACAAGGAAAATTTCATCTCTAGCACAGGGCATTGGTTCTCTAATGTGCAAAACATATGACAGTGAAATTCCATAGACTATACTGCCATAACTTTTTTTTAAAGTTTCTGTTACTAACACTGTTGGATCAATAGAAAAAAATTACAAAAGATCATGAACTCTTCTGCAGAAAGAATTAACAACAGCACATACTGCCGTGGGGAAAGGAGCTAGGGTTTCATATCTAACGTGAAGCTCACATGTGCTCCCTGCTCCAACTTTCACAGCTAAGAATCCATTTAGCACATCTCTAGGTGTTGCCCATCCCCCTTACTTCTATATCACTGGGCAACAGACCAAACCATAACCACTCAAGGAAAGACTCCTTGGGGACTTATAGGAGCCAACACTAGATGAAAAGGGATGCTCAGTTTGAGGTTGGCAACTTGAGGTTTAATGGAATGAAGCCAAGGGCTAGAATTACTGCAAGGAAGTTCAGCTCATTGATTTTTTTTTGTCAGATAATATTTATACCCTTAGGGTAGGGGAGGTTTTCTTCTATTTTTTTCCTGGGAAGTGGTCAAGAGCTATGTCCAGGAAAATTTGGAACACTGTAAAATCAGAGATACTATGAAAACTTAGCTACTAAACAGAAAATATTCTAATTTTTGTTTTATAATATAAATGATACAGAAAATAGATCTAATAAACTGAATTAATATATATCCAAATGTAGCAAGGTTTCTAGATTTGCAAATGTCCTCATTACAATCCTGGTCACCACTGTTTGGACACACTTTAGTATTGTTAACATCCTCTATAAATTATGGTACTCAAAAACGGACACAATTCTCCAGATGTAGTTTGATATGTGAAGTGTGCAATCAGGCTATTTACTCCCTCTAAATGGTTCAATAATTTCTTCCCCCTGCCCAGAACATAGAGCCTATCACTGTAACAAAATGACCATCCTTAGTATTTGGTGCTGATGTTTCTGTATTTAACCTAGACAGAAAGAAATGTGTTTTCATGGGTCTTTTTTGGTAGAAGACTGGATATTTTTTAAAAGGATAGTGTACTTGTGGTTGGTAAATAGGAATAAATGAACCAGGGGGTTTCCATAAGCCCTTAAGAATAAGATAGTCTTTATATAAGTAGGTTACTTTTTCCAACGTAGTTTTTCAGCATTGTAAGAATGGCAAATACTTTATAAGAAGAACTTCTTTTTAATTCCTAGGATGAATGCAACACCATGGGTTGGGCTCAAAAATAGTCCTTGTTTTCCAGCATAGGGACCTTAATAGGAAAAGAAAACTGAAAATATGAAGTACCTACAATGTACATATCAGGATCTGTAATAAATTTGCTCACATGTGTCCTCTCATTTAACTTTAACAAAACCATATGTGTTTGGTATTATTTTTATTTGACTGGGGAAGAAGCTGAGACACAGACAAGTTAAGTGACTCACACAAGGTAACACCTCTAGTTAAATGCTAGGGCCTGAATTTGAATGTAGATCAGTCTAACATCAAGGCCCTTGCTAATTCCACAACATACTTCATCATTGAAAACTGGTTGTTGGGAACTTCTAGTCTCAGCTCCAACATATAAAGAGCTTGGAAGTCATCATTCCCATAAAACTTCATCTGAAAGTCTAATTACTTCGATTCCTATTACTCAATAATATATCTTCTCTTTCTTTCAACAATTACAGGCTGTGCTAAAAGGCAAAAAAAAGTTTGAAGAGACAAACCAATGATCAGAATCATACTAAAATATAGCACAGACTTCAGACAGGTGAAATAACTATTACAAATATGTTAAGGATTCTAATGGAATAAGTGAACATACAAAAACAAAAAGATAATATAAATACAGGGGTGGGCAAAATTAGGTTTACAGTTGTATTGTATTAATAATATAATAATAAATATTAGAATAAATTGTTTCACATACCACTGTAAATCTACTTTTGCCAATTCTTGTATAGAGATGGAAACTGTAAAAAATACCAAAAGTAAATGCTAAAAATAAAAAAACATAAACAAAAATGAAATATGCCTTTCATGGGCTCATCGGCATACTAGAAAGAATCAGTGAGGTTAAAACATTGCCAAGGGAAACTTCCCAAACCAAAATGGAGAGAGAAAAATAAGAATAACTAAAAAACAGAAAATAATATCTAAGAATTGCGAGACAAATTCAAAAGGTATAAAATGTATGTAATTGCAATTCCATAAAGAGAAGAGAGATTGTAGTAGAAGAAATATTTGAGGTAATGTCCAAAAATTTCACAAAATCCATAATAGATATGAACCACAGGTCCAGGAAGCTCAGAGAATAACAAGTAGATTGACTACCAAAATACTTACTCCTAGGCATATTATATTAAACAACAGAAAGATAAAGAAAACATATTCTAAGAAGCCATGGAGGAGGAAACTATTTTACCTATCAAGGAACAGGGATAAGAATTACATTTAACATCTAGTCAGAAACTATGCAAGCAAGAAAAGAGAGAAGTGAAATATTTAGTGCTGAAAGAAATCACCAACCTAGATTTCTGATTCCAGAAAAATTATCATTGTAAAGGGAAGAAGAAATAAAGAATCGATCAGAAAAAAAAAATAATGAAAATTTCCAATTGCAAAAAAATGTTAAAAGCAGATTTGCAGGGAAATTATAAGTCAGGAAGGAAAGAAAGAAAGAAAGAGAGAGAGAGAGAGAGAGAGAGAGAGAGAGAGAGAGAGAGAGAGAGAGAGGAAGAAAGGAAGAAAGGAAGGAAGAAAGAAAATCAGAGAAAGAATTAATAAAGGTAAAATGAAATCTTTTGTTATAAGGTACCCACACTATCAGTGAGGCAATACAATATAGTGAGTTGAAAGTAGACTTCAGATAGTTAAAAATATATATTACAAAATTTAAGAAAAACACTACATTTTTTTTTCAAAAAGAAATATAATTGATATGCCAAGAAAGGAGAAAAAATGAAATAAAAAATAGTTCAGTTAAAGCCAGAGAAGCAAGGAGGAGGGGGACTTGGTGAAAGAGGTGAAAGAATCAGAAGTGCAAATTGATAGTTACAAAATAATCATGGGTATGTAAGTAAAGCACAGGGTATATAGTCAACAATGTTGTGATAACTATGTATGGTGATAGTTGGGCTACTGGAAATATAAAGGGGAAAGTTATAAAGTATATGATTGTCTTGATGGAGCAGTGACTAGAACCATAGTGTTAATTCACTCCCTCTTTTTGTCTCCCAATCTGCTTTGACATTTCTTTCATGAGTTAGGGAGTTTTAACACACAATAGATGCCATATGGCATCAATGTAATTTTAATTGGAAAAACCACCAGAAAAAGTTAATGGACCAAAACACCCAAATAGGCAACACATTTCAATGTTATTTTTGAATACTCAATGATTTTTTTTTTAAATCAGCCACATAAAAATGGCAAGATTAGCCCTGGCCAGTGTTTCTCAGTGGCTAGGGGATCGACCTGTACACCAAAGGGTCTCGGGTTTGATTCCTGGTCAAGGGCAGGTACCTGGATTCTGGGTTCTATCCTCAGCCTGGTCAGTGCACTCACAGGAGGCAACCAATCGGTATGTCTCTATCACATCAATGTTTCTCTTGCTCTCTCCCTCTCCCTCCCTCTCCCTCCCTCCCCACTCCTATTTTCTGAAAATCAATGGAAAATAGATCCTTGGGTAATGATTTAAAAAAAAGATAAAATTAGGTTGTAGGAAAAGCACCCCACCCCCCATTTTCTAGAATAGTTCATACAGAAGAGACTAAAAGTGTTGCTCCAACTTCTGTTCCATTTTTCTGGCATTTTATGTTCCACATGAATTTAACTAGAATTGAGCAAGCTTAGAAATAAGTTGCTATTAAATATACGCCATTTATTTGTTCAGACCCATGACCAGACTATAAATGTATGTAGTCTTACTTTAAGTTTCACATACTAGGCTTCTAAATACCAAGTTACATCAAATTAATTTTTTTAAATTGTGAAATAAATATTTTTCAAGGCTATTTCATATATCATTTCATTGATAGGTAGACAGACAGACTGATAGCTAGAACAACAGAGTGATAGATATTTCCCCTAAGGGTACTACAGACCAAGACAATTAAAAATGATTCACTTGCCCTGGCCGGTATGGCTTAGTTGGTTGAGCATCATTCCACGCACCAAAAGGTTGCCAGTGTGATTCCCAGTCAGGTCAGGGCACATACCCAGATTTCCCTGATGGGGTGCATGTGGGAGGCACCAATCAAATGTTTCTCTCTCTCCCTTGCCCTTCCTCTCTCTCTCTAATCAATAAAAACATATTTTAAAAAACCATCCACTCAAAGGATTCTCAGAAATAAAAAAATGAGTATTCATAACTATTGGAAAATTTGCAACCCCGTAACAAGTTGACCAACCCTTTGCCCCAATAGCCCAATTAGTTCTTATTTACCTTCCATTCATTTTTCTGAAAAAACTAGGACTTTTTTTTTAACCTTCTAAACACTGTGATTCATGTATCCAATCATTTTTCCGCTTTTACTTTTTTTTTATTGCTTAAAGTATTACAAAGAGTATTACATATGCCTCCTTTTTTACCCCCTTGACCTTCCCCTGGCCTCCCCGACCCCCCAGTGTCTTGTGTCCATTGGTTATGCTTATATGCATGCATACAAGTCCTTCAGTTGATCTCTTACCCCCCACAACCCTCCCCGGCCTTCCCGTTGTAATTTGACAGTCTGTTCGATGCTGCTCTGCCTCTGTATCTATTTTTGTTCATCAGTTTATAATGGTCTTTATTATCCATAAATGAGCAAGATCATGTGGTATTTTTCTTTTATTGACTGGCTTATTTCATGTAACATAATGCTCTCCAGTTCCATCCATGCTGTTGCAAATGGTAAGAATTCCTTCTTTTTTACAGCAGCATAGTATTCCACAGTTTCCATTTTTACATTTGTTGCTAAAAAGCACAGACCAAATTTATGGTCTTCCTCTATCAAGCATAGTAAACTTCATGTCATGTATTATGTGTCATAACTTTACATCATACTTTCCTGCCTGTATTTTCCCCTTTCCCTGATTGTTCCTATGTATTTTGTTGCATTATATCTTGCTTTTATTATATACACTTTTGTAGAGTACTTTACATTTTTGGGGGGTCAAGGTAGGATAAAAATGAATAGGAAGGTATATAAATTAAGTGGAGAGAAAGAGGAACTCTATATACCATTTTAAGACAAAACATTGGTTCAATAGCATTCTTATGAGTTTGAGCAGCAACTAAAATATTTGTATTCATAAATGGCCAGACCCTTGTCAGTGACTCATTAGCAGCCTAACATTGTTTTCCCCAGCAGTTATCAGGGCCTGAGGTTGACTCTACATACATGATCCTTCGAAAATCTTTTATCTTCTGATCCATTTATCATATCTTTAAAATTTTGGTCAAATGTGTGTAACAACTTTAAGGTTAGGTAGGCACTAATAAGTCCAGCTTAATCATGGCTCACAAAATTTCTGTTTTCACATTAGGTTCAGGAATAAGCCACCCTTGTGAAATCAGGACAGTGGCTAAACGGAAGAATGCTGGGAACCCTAGACAAAGACTTATTTCTAAAATTAATAAAACTTTAAGAAAAAATTGTCTTATAGAAGCCAATGGGGTTTAGGAACTCATTTTACTGTTGACACACCAAGAACATCTCTTATAAATTATTATAAGGTACTCTTGCGGACCAGCATTTTTCATGCTGAAACACACCTTGCCCTATGATCTTGATGAGTTAGTTCTGTTGTAAGAAATAATCATTAGTCTTATTTCATTCTTCTCTGTCTCCTAGGCTTTCACTTGAACAAACTAATTCTTGGTTGATTGGAAAATAGTCATACTTATTCAAGATTCCTATGGCTAAGAAATGACATCTACCAGAAGAGGCACTAAGGTCACATTTCCAGATCTTACAGTTCATTCTTTACAAAAGAAAGCCTGATAATACCTAAGGAAGCAAAGGTCTATCATTCCTCCTAGAATCCACAATGACATAGTTTAAAAGTCCATATAACTCATGAAACCATTCCACTTAATTGAAATCTTTTCTAAAAAGTTAAAAAAAAATAAGGTCCTTCTCCAAAGAGTTTATGGGGAGGGGACATGGATTACTCTAGGCACAAGAAGAATGGCTTATGCCAGCTAGACCCAAAAATCACTAAGACATTCTAGATCTGGTTATTTTCTTATCAACTTGTGAAATGTCCTTTTTATAGTGTATGACCTTAATTCCATGAATCAATGCTAAGGAGTTTCTTCTCTTAATCACCTTTTACTAACCATAGCTTAGGAAAATAAAAATAGGCTTTTGAACATATACTGAATGAAAGATTATGCTCTATAAAGAGGAAATACTTCATTTAAAGGTTTTAATCCAAACATTTTGGCAGTTCCTTCCTCTAATAAAAAAACTAGGGGATCTTTTGTGTTGTTGTAAGGACAATTAATGTGTTCATTTGAAACAGTCTTGCTCTTGTCTGCTCTTCTTTCTTTCTTTAACCACTTAGACCAGTGGTTCTCAACCTTCCTAATGCCACGACCCTTTAATACAGTTCCTCATGTTGTGGTGACCCCAAACCATAAAATTATTTTCGTTGTTACTTCATAACTGTAATTTTGCTACTGTTATGAATCGTAAGGTAAATATCTGATATGCAGGATGTATTTTCATTGTTACAAATTGAACACAATTAAAGCATAGTGATTAATCACAAAAACAATATGTAATTATATATGTGTTTTCTGATGGTCTTAGGCGACCCCTGTGGGGGTCGCGACCTACAGGTTGAGAACCGCTGAATTAGACACTAAATGAGTATCCTAGAAAGGTCGATTATCAGTAGTTTATGCAACCATTGTTGTTGGAGAGAATTGCGACTGTAACCTGTTACTAAAATATTTCATAGCACTTTGTATTTCTGCAAGTGCTTCACAGCCAAAGCTTTAGTGATTACAAAAGCAACATACTCCTCTTCCTCATGGTTACTGCAAATGCATTCCCTCCTTCTTCCTCCCACTAACGAGAAGTACCAGATCTGAGATGGTTTAGAATTTATACAAACACACACTCCCATGCATGGCCTTATTCATTTATATATTCAACAAGTACCCACTGAACATTCTTTGTAACAATTTTCTTTTTTCTTTTCACACATGGAGAGCCATAAGATTACTGTCTACTCGCTTATAAAAGACTAGAAACCTTGGCCTGGCCTACGGGATTGAGCTGAAACCCGCTCTCTGACTTCCCCTGAGGGGTCCCAGATTGAGAGAGGGCACAGGCTAGGCCAAGGGACTCCACTGGTGCGCAACTGGGACCAGGGAAGAACCACAGCAAGGCTCCAGGGTGTGTCTGGCCCTTCTCACCCAATCCTAATCTGCCAGACCCCAGCAGCAAACTAACCTATCTGTCGGAGCATCTGCCCCCTGGTGGTCAGTGCATGTCATAGCGACTGGTCAAACATTCTGACACTTAGCATATTAGGCTTTTATTATATAGGATAAGGTAGACCTAGGATAAGAGATATCAAACCTAAAAGTTTAGGCTATTGCTTTTCCGGCTGTGCTATAACATGGTCTCCTAAGACATGTGTCCAAATCAAATTTCAACTTGCTTGGGACCTATAGTATCATAGACCCTTGACATTATGTGAAGTCAACAAAATTAACCACTTGCTAGAAAATGATTTAAAGACAATTTTTGGGGCATCTTAGCTGTCCAATTAGATTGATTGCTCTTCTATAAAACTATTTTTCCATTTAATATTTACTAAATGCACACTATCTGCCAGACTGTGAAAAAAAACATGCAAACAATATGGTCTTTATGACTTAGAGGCTTGCATAGCCAGCTGTGATAAAATCCTGGGTGGTCTATTTCCTTTGAAAAGCAAAAAAATGTCTTATTGATATGAAAGTACATTTTGTTCTGAGAATCTGCTATTGCCTAAGTATGCATAGCAGCACAATCACTACAACTGAGCGTTTCATGTTGCTTCAGAATTTTAAAATTTGTATTCTCATTTAATTCTCCTCTATAATTGAAAATAAATGTATGTGCGCAAGTGGGGGTGTACGTATGTATAGGAACGATAGTTAAGGCAAATAGTATTTTCTCAATTTCACAGAAAAGGTTACTGAAACCAAGATTGTCTCCAAGTCATATGGCTATGTGATAGTTGGTGGCAGGAACAAAACACAGGACTCCTGACTATCTGTGTAAGGTGTTTTCCATTACACCCATCTTCTTCCTAGCAAAATATTACATAACAATTAAATATGAGCTTTAGGTATAAGAACTGACTGCCAGACAGTGTTTCAATGTGAACTAATTCAGGTATTGTCAGAACCATCCTATAAGGTGGGTATACCGCTATTTTTTTACAGATAAGAAAACTGAACAGCACAGAGAAGTTAAGTGACTTGCCAAAGCTTATATAGCCAGTAAATAAGAGATCTGATATTTAAATTCAAGCAGTCTTACCCCAGAGTTTAGCGATTAAAATACTATGCACTAATGCCTCAAGCTATGGGTGGCTTGTCTTTTTTTCTTCTTTGTTTCAACTCTATAAGAAAAAACACCTTAATATTTCAGTTATTTGACTACACTGGGTTTATTGGATGTTTAAGGAAAATAACTCCATAACTTGAGTAAGATATGAAGAACAAGGAAAAAGTCTGACTGATTCCAACTAGTTACCAAGAACAATAATTCCCCAGAAATATATTGCCTGTAGTGCCTTACAGCTATGATGAAAAGAAAAGTATAAGAAAATAAGTTTTAAAAAGGTCAATACTGTGCATTTCCTAGGGATTGTTGATATGGGTATGAAATCTCAGAGCTCTCAGCTCTAATCATAAAACTATGGTATTTAATTTAAAAGCTAGCCTTTTAAAAAAGGCCAGGCCCTCCCTTGAGCAACAGTTCCTTCAAGGGCTACTGGCAGAGACAGGACTCAAGGTCCAGGATCTTGACAGTTTCTTGGGACTTAGGGTCCTACAGGGTACTCCAGTACATGAAACACAGTGGAGGTGAAGGCCGGGAGACTCATGAAGACCAGCTTTATGAACTCAGGAGAGAAAGCTGCTCAGGTGCCCTCAATAGGCAGGGGGCAAAGACTTGGCAGGAAGGTATCACCACGTTGACTCCACCAAATTCAATGGCAAATGGGAAGGGGTGGAAAACCAACAAAGGACAACCACGTGTTTTTTTTTCTTGAACTTGTCAGAAGTAGGGAACATTTTACCTTTAGCAAACTGCTTTTACATACTATCAACTTTATAAAATAACTTTTGCTACCACATTGGAACTGAGTTGTGTATGTGTGTTGTATGTATATGTGTCTGGTATTAGTCTATGTGAGAGAATTGGGTGGGAAGATGGGTGAATCTCTAGGATTAAGTTAGAACCTGGCAAAGCAAGTCAGCTGGTAGAAAAAATCATAATGTGACGCTGTAGACATTTCTGATGAACCTGGGCATGACAGTTTCTGTTTCTCTCAGTTTTCTCTCAAGTGCCATCAAGATACTGAAGCAACAACTATGATTTGTAATTATGACTTGACTGTTGAATAGTCTGATTAATTCTGATTGCTTCGCAAGAAGTCTGTAATGTTTACATGCAGAAGGGGAAGTGGTTCACAATTTATTGAACATCAAGCACCTAAAGAATTCTTCCTTCTGGAAGAACTTGAGAGTAAATAAAATGTGACTCTATGTACCTTCTCATGAATCAAACTTTTCTTCCTTCTTCCAGAAGATATTTGACAATCTCTTTTTGACATTGCTTTTGTTTAAGAAGAAAATTATTGTCATGTATCCAACAATATAGTGTGTACATACCTCAGTACTGCCTATGATTTCTCTCCTCCTTCTTACCCCACATCACCTCCTTCTCTCCACCTTAATTTTTGGATGAAGAACCAATTTTACTGACATCTAGAATGGTGAGATGCAGTAGAAAAAAATAATATAGTACCAGTATGATCTATGAGGCAGGTCAACTAATGTTTCTAAGCCCAAATTAATTACTAATTGGTATCTATTTGCACTAAACCAGCTAAATCCTTGGGCTTGGCTGCTACTTGAATTCTGGCCTATAGCAATTATTGTGGGCTTCAGCGGATATCTGAAGAGCCTATAATCTTAGTGCAAATTCAAAGAAATGAGTTAGAGAAACATCTCTTTTATTAAAAATTATTGTATTTGTTTATAAAAGGGAAAACATTTCTTAAGACATAACTATATAAGGGACATGCAACAGTTCCTTATAGTAAGTGCTTAATGCCATGCATGCAAGAGCATACCACCCTCCTCTCACAAAGGAGTGACACTGCTGGCCATAAGGACAGTCCGGATTGTACTGTAAAACAACATTAATGACTAAGGACCTAATGGAATTTGAGCCTCTGAATAATCTTTCACAGTTGATTATTTTAACAAAATATGAAAATGGATTTAAAAGGAAGTTATAAAAATGATCAGCCAGGAATTGAAATAATCCTAGAATTGCAAGTTGGATGAAGAGATGGTGTGGTGAGAAAGACAAGCAACCACTCCTACAAATACAAATACTTGATTCGCCTTTCCATTTTATATAGTTTCAGCACCTATGGCAACTATCACATGCAATACTAAAATCTATGAAAGAGCCTCAGGTTCTGAGCTAGAAGCAGGAAGCAAGCCACTTTCTGATATATTGGTTACTTGGCAGCATCACAGATATGGACATCTTTTGCTGCCATTTGTCCACAAGTGTCAACCAAACTATAAGTCCTTATTTGTAGAAGACTCAAGCCCACAATTTTAGAATTCCTCTTTGGCAAACCTCTGGCAGTCTTGCCACTAATCTCCCCATTGCTATTGCATATAAGGGGGGAAAACTGAACACAGGATTTTCCTCATAGCAGGATGCTTTTTCTTTTATTTTCTAGTATTTGCAACCAAAATAGGTCACAATGGATTTCCTTTCTTTTAACTTCTCCATCCCTCACCCCCACAAATTCAACTTAATATTTAATTTTGGGAGGGAAATAGGGGAAGTGGGTGAATCAACTGATGTTCTATCAGGACAAGGGACAGTATAAACTCTCTAGGCTCAATCCTGTGGAGGGAACATCTGGGGAAAATAAAATTCAGCTGTTGGCCAGGCCAGTTCCATTTATGTCTGCTTCTGGTACACTGACATTTTCTGGGTTCAAAGAAGACACCATTAAAAATAATGCTTACAATGATCTGATGTCTAAAGTGGCTTTCTTCCCAAAGGACCTTTGCCACAGTGCTACATTCAAGAGTGCTTATTTTAAACGGGCATTTTAAGAATAGTCCATTGCTGTAATTTGGCAATGTGCTTGGAAAAATCTGATTCTGAGATTGGGAATTTTAAAGAAAAATCTCTAAAGTGTAAGTTATAGTTGCTTTCCTTAAAGGGGCCTTCTGATCTTATTGCTTAGCACTTTCCTTAAACATGCCTGGGGGCCCTCTGTATGGGCCTGGAGGCAGCCCCAATTCCAGTGAAAAGGAAGACACAGCACAGTTGCAATGTGTCCTCTGCTGACCTCACTGGTCTCAACATTGCTATAAATTTCAGCTCATGGGATCTAAAACAGTGGAGTTGACAATTCTAAAAATTATATCTGTTTAAAAAAAGATGAGGGAAACCATCAAAATGTTATTGTTCCAGTTTGAGACATATGCCACAAAAAGAAGAATTAAAATTCAAAATTTGTCATTTTCCAAAATCTGTCTGTGGAAGTCACTAAGACTAATGCCTCTTGCCCAGAATGACAAACCAAACTA
Source organism: Myotis davidii (assembly GCF_000327345.1). NCBI lineage: Eukaryota > Metazoa > Chordata > Mammalia > Chiroptera > Vespertilionidae > Myotis > Myotis davidii. Next base: position 238,858 of record NW_006282600.1, on the reverse strand, counting down.
GGGAAATGAAGTTTTCTCTTTTTCCTTAAGCTCTCAATTCTTTGGGCAGGGAGGGGGAAAGGAAGTATTGGTGCTGTGTGGTCCCAGCATACCACCAGTGTTTCAATGGAATATTAATGTATGTAAATGTTGTTCAAATCACTCCTGTAATAGACTCATAATTAGCCTGCCCAATTCCTATGCTAATTCTTTAAGCTTTTCAGAACTGTTTAAATCTGTTTTTACTGCAAGTTATCATATGCTCACAAATTATAACATGCCTCTTTTCCTTGTGTCCCTTCCCTCCTCCTCTATTAAAATTTCAGACTTCTTTCCATGTGCCTCTCAAACAAATGCCAAGTGGAGGTCAGCGAATGTGGCCATAAAAAGAGAAAAAAAGGGAAAAGTTTATCTGCCATTTTTCAATGCTTGTTAAAGTACAATGGTATATAGTATATTTTTTTAGCTGAAGGGTTATGGGGTCAGCTCACACACTGGTTTCCACAAAATGAGATGTCAGATGAGAATGTTAATTTATCTGAGCAGATGTATGTCAGTATTGATCATAAAGAAAGATGCTCGTAAATCCTGCCAGCACACACCGACACCAAGGAAAGATCTGTTTATGACAAGCAACCAGGTGAAGAGATTCACCATGATTTGTCCCCACTTAGTTGGAGTTGTGTCTCTTTCACCAGCTCATTCTGGCTGATGTTATCATCATATTCCATCCCTCCATAAATGCTGTGTCCTATAAAAAAACAACTAAAATAAAAGTTTGTGTTTTTTTTTAAATAAAATTGCCATGGCATCCTGGCCGGGTGGCATGCCTGGAGCTAGTGCTGATATTGATTGACAATCCAGGTTGAGTATCATTGTCAGCAGACTGAGCTATAATGATTAAATAAAAATAACAACAATAATGACAACAGGCACTACAACTGATATCTGTATAGTGCATTCATTTGGACCAGGAACTAGTCTAAGCCCCTTACATTTATTCATTCATTTAATCCTCACAACCACCTTATGAGGTAGGTGTGTGACCTTCCAGAGGAGGAAACTGAGGCTTAGAGACATTCAAAGTCACAGAGCTGGTACAAAGTAGGGGTGATTTCCTAGTGGGTTTTGGAACTTGGACACAACCTGGATGCCATGGAGCCTAAGGTTGAGGTGAGTGGCCCCGTGTGCAGGTGTTGTGGACAGCTGGGTTGAGGCCTCCTGTAGAGGGGACCCAGGGGGTCTCCTGGTGTGAGTGTTTGGGCTTCTCCCACTGGGGTCATCTGGAGCTGCACCCTCCACTCCTGAACCTCAGTCTGGACTCATTTGATGTTCACTGCAACCCATTATTATTATTATTATTATTATTCCCATTTTGTAGATGAGAAAACTGAGGCTTAGAGAGCAGCAGTAACTTGCCCAAAGCCACACAGCTAGTAAGCTGTGCAGGGCTGGAATTCCAAGCGAGGTCCATCTGGTTCAAAAGCCTGAGCTTTTTAATCACCCCTCTCTAATGCTCAATATAAGAGACTAGAAATTCTTGGAAAGGAGAGGGGAAGGTTGTTTCAAATGGTGTATTCACTATTACTAAAATTTCAAGTACCAAAAAGAGAGTATGAGATTTTAATTTTATTTGCAGAACGTGTGATAGAGACAGAGGGAGTTAAGTGGCTGGAGGATGCAAAAAGACTGGCTTCCAGGAAACCCCATTATGTCTGGAGTTGAGTATAAATTTCTCCCAGGGGTGGACTCACATCAACCAAGCAATGTTTAAAATAAAATAAAAAATACACAGGATTTGGATACTCAAAACTCAATTTTGACAATGTCCCAGATTGATTGAACCCATACTAACAAACACCCCAAAGACTAATGAATCAAAGCTGACTGCCAGTATACCAATTTATAGTAATAAATATAATTCACAAAATGACAGATCCTCACATAATCTCCCCATGGGTAAATAACATGGGAAGCCACATTATTCATAACTTGCTTAATAAACATGAATCAATGTACGCTCAAGTTATAATATTTGAATGTTTAATAATGGCATCATGTTAAAATATATCTCTATAAATAGGATATTACAGTAACATATTACAACAATAGCAAACACATTGAGGAATTACCATGTACCAGGCACTGTGATAAATATATAAATTATCTTCTTTTCGCAAAAGCCCTAAGTGGTAAGTGCCATTGTTAAAATTCCCATGTTACAGACAGAAATTGGTGCTTTGAAAGGTATAGTTACTTGTCCAAGGTCATAAAGCTGGGGAGTGGTAGGCATGAGATATGAATCAGTCTTATATGGGCCCTTACTCATAACCACATTGCTACATTGCTTCTGTGCCCAGTCCAGATTCATACAAGGCAGTCTCTCTCCTGGGCAGAGTGGGATGATTAGTGCTACTATCTTTCTCTGTAACTTTCTTCTTTTTATCTACTTTCATGACCCATAGTCCCCAAAACCCACTCCCTGATTGACATATTCTTTCTTCAACTGTGTTAACACTGTCAGTCAGTCTACTGTCTGGTCTTTATTCCCTAGGAGCTATTAAATCTGGCTGTTTCTGTCTCAGTCTTGCTCTCTCACTTCTTTGAAATTAAAAAATAATAATAAAATGCAAAGAAATAAAACAATAATAACCCACATTCACACCAACTATAATCAACAATAATTAACTTTCACAATTTGCTTCCAATCTGTTTTCTATATTTACGCTTTACAAAGTTATACAATATGTGACTATTATTATTTTGTAATTCAGTCTTTCAAAGTGAATTTGCATAGCTCAGTTTTCATTCATCACTTATTGATTTCCTAGCTTAACTCTTAGAGAGCAATTAGGGCAATTTCATTTTCAATACTTTTATGTTCTTGGGGTGGCCCTTCCAAGTTGCTTCCATGCACCAACTACACATGACTACATATGGTGAGAGTGGTATAAACAAATGGGTAAGTAAGCCTGACCATCTTATTAATATTAGAGTTCCAAGATTGTATACTTTGTCTAGCCTGCATAGCTCTCTTAATTGTCAGAAAACCCCATCTCAGCATAAAAGACTGTAAAAATTGGTATTGTGCAGGGGCCAATGACTGCATGATTTTTCTCCAACAAAGCTTAAAGATTTGTATATTGACAAGGAATTTTAAGGGTTTGAACATAAATAATTAACTACATGGTGAATTTGACAAAGATGAGACATCACTTTGAAAAAGAGACACCCTGAAACAACAAAAGTGAGCTATTACGAAGGCACATTTCTGAAAATCATAAGTCATGATATCTGATAAATATGGCATTTAGTATATATTTATTACAAAACAAAAATAAATGGGGCATTGGTTTATTATAGATTTAAAGAAAGATGCAGGCCCAGAGCTATTTTTAAAGGTTATCTGCAGAAACGATAAGACCACAAAAGTAATGGAAAATAGGAAGCCTCCCAGAAAGGGAAAAAAATGTGGTGTGCATGGCAAATATAAATAAGCGAGCAGAGTAAACAATGGTCAAAGACATCTTTTCTATCAAAACAAATAAGCCTTTTTGAGTTTGTGATACATTAAACATTGAGGGTTATAATTATAGTTATTTTTATAGTTTATCTACTCTAAATATATCTTTCTGATAATATATATAGCAAAAAACTGAGGAGATATTATAAACTAAATTATTGCTACTTCTGATTAAAACACTGCCTCAAAAAATCTCACAACACAGATTATAGGGTATCAACCAAATGACTGGCTCCCCATCCTGGCTGTCCCAGGATGACATAAATTGCTTTTTATTCCTCAGCCCTTCACAGAACTTTCTTTAGGTACCATTTGGCCCACCCCTACACTGCACATAGATCCACAGAGTGTCCTATTGCTAGCATTTAAGATAATTAACTATATGATTCCCCATATTCTTCTGGGATTTCAACTAGAGTAGCAAAATGTACCTATACAGATCACTACTATTTGTGGAAAACTATTAAACAAAGAGCCCCTCCTTAAATTAAGCTACTGATGCCAAGAACCCTTTACTATTGTTCATTATAGGGGTCATTTGAGCTGGATGTCCCAGGCTACCTCAGATCTACCTCCATCTTCCTGTATCTCTACTCACACTGTCTGACTATATTATCCTTTTCCAGTCAGAATATTTTTTCTCAGTCCTTGTAGTGATAGACCAAAGGTCAGAAGAATACTGGGCCGGGTATATCTCTAATATCTTATGACTTAAGAGACATTTATGTTCCAATCATAGTGCATGCACTTGCTCTCATCCTCTTACAGTAATGAGTGTACTCAAAAATCATTGCAGAAAGTAGCCACATTCGTTCTTTACTAATGCATGGAACATCTGCCACCCCAAGAACTGAAATCTTATTCTCCTGGTCTCAACTCCTTTTTCTATACTTTTCTATTGGTTTCCACCCCTATTCATCTACTTCTTACTTTCATTTCAAATCTCAACTCAAGTTGAACCCTGAAGAATTGTAACAAAGATATGACAAAGGCACTGGGCTTATCTCAGTGATCAGAGAGGATATCAAAAGCATTTGGATATAACTTTAGCTAATCCGAATTTAATGAGGGTTGGGAAGCACTTGTATAGCAGTTGCCTACAAAACCACAGGGTCTTAAATCCTAGAAGTCAGTATTAAGAAATTTTAGTTGTCTTCTCTACTTCTCAACCCATTAGTATTTTGTGCACCTAGGAAAAGGGAACAATTACACAGACTTCCAATTTCATGAAAAAGAATCAACAGTGTATTCATTTTGGTCTCTCTCCTTTGCACTCCCATTGTATATTGTACCTCCAGTACTAAATTGTACACACTGATGTGTAATGACAGCATGTATTTACAAATCCATCTTCTCAGCACGAGTGCTCTGAAGGCAGGGACTATGGGTCTCATTCATCTTAACTCCAGCACCTAGATAGGTTATGGATATACGGGAGGCTCTCAATGTATGTTTGTATTGATTAAATAAGTTAATGAGAGATCAAAGGGAGTTGACTAGATATTATGAATAGTTCACACTGTGAATGTGCCACTGTGAATGATGAAAAGGGGGAAAAAATTAGTCAACCTATCAATTGGTTTGTCTCCATGACACCAAATTAACAACCTTCTTGTTTTTTCCTCCCTCCAAAAATCAAGACATTTCAGGTTACACCACTCAACAAGAACTGAAAGACATAAAACACCTTAGATTACTGCACAACACTTGGAGAATTCACACATGTTCTGCCTTTGGTTTTACCCCTTAGGAAATGGTCTGCAATTGTGCTTTGTATTTTGAAAATGGCTTTCTCCTCAAAGGAAACCACAAGGACTCTATTAATAGTATCTCATTAATCTTCAAAAGATAGCTGTAAGGCAGTAACAAATTTTACTGATGAGGAAACAATTACAAAGGAGGCTAAGTGACTTTCTTAAAGTTATTAAATTAATTACTGACTTAGTTGACATTTAACACTGTTGATATCCTCCTTCCTAATTGCTTTCCCTTTACCTGCATGACACTCTAATTACTGCTTGCTTTTTCTTATGAATTTAAGCTTATTTACCAAAGAATGAATCTAACGTTAAATCCATTTATTTGCATCACTGAAAATTGTCTTAATAGTGTGTCTATATGTGTAGCTATGTTTACATACTTTTTAATGTTCTTTTTCATGTGCACAGAAAGCTTTAGTATAGTATTTAAGAGCATGAACTCTGGAGCCATAATACATCCTTTCAAATCTTGGCTCTGCCCCATGCTAGATGTGTAACCTTGGGCCAGTCACTTAATCTTTTGTATCTTGGATTTTCTACCTATAAATTAGGAAAATAATAAGACTTGTCCTTATAAAGTTGTGTGAAGATTACATAATAAAATATATATGAAATGCTTAGAACAGTTCCTGGCATATAATAAGTACTCAATCAATGTTAACTATTATTAATAACATTATTTCATATACACATTTCCATGTTGCTACATCATGTTCTGTCGTGTTGATATATAACAGTTTGTTTGGCCAATTTCATCTTGAATGATTTAGGTTAATTCATAGGAGTTTGGAAAATCATTAAAAAACAAAATCGGGAGTGGATCATAGCCATCATTTTTTTTATTCAATGGTGTTTCTTCAAATTCCTTTACTGGTTGAACTCCTCCCTCTCCTATCACATCCTAGGCCCCTTTCCCCCCTAAGGCATTGCTACCATCCTAGCCCAGGCACTCAGCACTTCATAATTTTTAATAGGGCCCGTGTAGGATCATGGTGAACTAAGAAAGCTCCCACTAAACTGAAATAATATAGTGTTAGATCACAACACACCTAGCAATGTCTACGTGGCGCCTCTCTATAAATACCATATGGATAGATGAAATGAGATGGTGATGTGGACCATATGGAGGAGGATGCTGGATGCAAGCTGGCGCAAAGCTGGGAAGGGACCTAGAAGCCATGCTAGAGAGTTTAGATGTGATCTTGTAAGCTATAGAAAGTCACTAAATTTTTCTGAGTTATAAAAGTGGGAAAGACAAGAAAAAGAAAAAGCTACTTAAAAAAACTAGAAAAGCTGCTTGTAGCTTCCTAACTATTCAATAGTAAAGTTCATTTTGCCTTAACCTTAAGAAGTTGTTTCAATATCTTAAACTTTGAAATTGCCCTGCCATGATATTTCAGAGGCCCCTTTATTACTTGTCCCTCCACATGGAGACTTTTAAAATGTATAATAGTTGCGTTTGTACTTTGTTTTAATAACAGACCCTGTTTTTCTAGAGGCTTAAGCAATAACTCATTTTAAATGTCTTCTGTCTTATAACATTTAAGAAAAACAGTTGGTGTCCAAGATTACCCTGTCTGAAAGACAGGTAGTATCTGGTGGCCTGGGAAGCCTGAACCTGAGCTAATTGTAAGGGCCAGGTGGTCAGCTTCAACCTGAAAGCATTAATATGGGAACATATAATTATTTACCAACTTGCTTTTTTTGACACTGAAACTAGCCTAAGTGGCAGCTACCATTCAGAAATGTGGCTCTTAGCCTGGGAACGAAGGTATTTCTATTGCTAGTGATCTAAAAGGAGATCAATGGGCAACATTACCACCTTGATCAAACACTTGCAGTCTACCTGAGCTTTTGTTATCCCGAAGGGAAAGAAAGCAATGAACTTGAGTACCTCAATAACACTTCCAAAAAGGAAGCTCCAAAGGAGTTCTATTTTAGTATCATTATAGTATAGTAATAGTGAATAGCAACGAATCAGGGATTTTTCCCCATAACGGCTTATTTGAAATATTTACTTTATTTTTCTCACATCTTAAACTTGATAAAATTAAAATGTTCTCATCGACTTATTAAAATTATTGAAGAAAGGATTTTCGGTGTACAAAAGATGTTGTATTTCCTCCCCCAATTACTGCCTTACATTTGGTTTCTTTTTAATTCTGTATTTTAAATTTTTTTTTCTTTTAATCAATCCTCTGCATCTACAAAAGGTAGCTCTATTTTCTTTCCCAACCACCTCAGTGATGAAGAGTTCTGGCAATGTAGGCTAGAAGGAAATCTCTCTCAGTCTCATTTCCTTCATTTCAAAGGTAAATCCACTGGTCTGTCTCATCCACAAACATGTAATGGGAATGATTTCCTGCCACATTAGTCAATCCTGATGCAGGAAGAGTGAAAGGCCAGGCCAGATGGCAACTGTCACAGCTGGCTGGTTATACTGCCAGGATCACAGACTCCAGACTTAAGCCAGGTGTCACGACTCAAAATGAGGCAATTGGGGACTCCATAAAATAACTTTAAGGCCAGGCTGACAGGACATCAAAAAGCATTTCTTGACGAACTGAGAAAATAACTTGCATCACTATCTTTACTAGCTGACTTCTTTGCAAAGATGAACTCCAGATTGTTTGGCAGAAGTTATACATTGGAGTAGTCTTCTCTTCTGAAACCCTAGGAGAAAGCTGATGAAGTCAGAACTAGGTGTAGCATGACTTGAGAAGGTAGGAAGAAGCAAGTTGGAAGTGAATTGGATAAGATCAGGGAAATGCAATAGCGAAAAGCTACCTTTACCTGATTAACCTCTACTCTCATGTACAGAGAGTGTCTGCTTTGAGCCAGGCACTGTACCAAGGGTGCCAAGAGCCAGAAAGAGCATCATGCATGATATTTGTCCTGAAGGAACTTCCTGTCTCATGTGAAGTCAACCTCCACTATGCCCTTAACAGCTTGCTTAGGGTTCTTGGGTGCTTTAATCTTCCTGACATTTCTGAGGACAGAAATTCATAACTCCTTTTGGGTCAGAAGCACGGTCCTTTGTAAAGACCTCCATGATTCATGCAACCCAGTGATTCATCATCAGAGATCCTATTTCCAAAATAGCAACTGCACTAAGAGGAGACAGCCTTAAATGCTACCATCATAATCCTACTTACTGAAGACCCCAAACATTCCCTTCCATCTTCTCTGTGACAGACAGATCATTAGCCCTAAGCCCATGGCGAGCACCAAAGTAACATCGTGGCTAATCACATACTCGGCAAGCTCACATTCTCTGCTATAGGCTGGGACCTTCACTGTAATTACTGGCACTTGTTAAATTTTATCTTGTTAAATATATGTAAAGTATAATAAAAGGGTGACTATCTATATAAGGAGGACTTGTTAGAGTAATCAAGCTTGAAACCATGATAGAAATGCAAACACCTGAGGTTACCATTCATTGAAAAGAAGGCAAAGGAGAGCCCAGTAAAAGCAAGCCTTTGGTAGCACTCAGGGGCTCCACTTATTTAACACACAGAAACACTCCATCTTTCAGTGTGTCTCTTCACATTTTCAATTCCACATGCCCCCTCCCTATTCTTCTCTTATTCTTTTCCTTTCCCCATTTCCTTTTCTCTATCCTCCCCTAACACTTTACTATAAAATGGAAGTCCTGACCAAACTCAGAGAAGTCTCTGTTTAAATATGGCTGCCTGATAGGCTGCACATGTCCATTCCACATCAAATACAAATGAATTTTGGATCATCCACTCTATCATATTACCTATGCCTCAGCTTCCTCCATTCCATTAGCATTGATAACCAAGACTTGACCATAGTGATCTAGACTGGATGCCTATTCTATAGAATTTCCATGTCCAATTCCCATGGTAACAGATAGAGATCTGTCACAAGAATAGATGTTACATCTATGAAAACTGGATGCCAAAGCTTTTAATTCAGACAGCAAGGAGACAGATTAGCTGAGGAGAGCTCTGAGAGTTCATTAGGTCAGCAGAGTCTGGCAGATGTCAAGAAGTCAGTAAGCAGAGGATGGACAGAGAGGTCTGTGTAACCACAGCAAATATTGGGCCAAAAAAAAGTGGTCAGATTGCAAGTGTCCTAGAACTCAGCTTTGTCAGGAGCGTCCAAGCAGATAGGGGCCAAACAAAGAAACAGGGGTCGTAGATCTGGAGGTGCTGAGACCACAGAAAGCCAAGGTACAACCACTCCTTCCAGATCTAAACTTCTGGGCAACATTTCTAAGAGCTATTTAATAGCTGCTACCATGCACAACAATATAGGATGCATTTAAGAAAGTGTTAAGCAATTGTAGACCACAGCATAGTTTGCAAAGGCTTTTGTGTCCTTTAAAGTTAGATGAACAACTGTGTTTGACAGAGCCTGTGAAGACAAACCAGAAAACCTCAGGTATCCTAGGGAAGGTTACCTTGCTTTCAAATTCTTTTTAACAAACTTATGCAAAATAGGTGAAAGGATGCCTAATGGTGATGCACTTCATTGCCTTGGTTTTCTTTTCATTTCTCTATGTTGACCTGTAACTACGCAAGAGGACTTTTAAACACAAGATCACTTCTTTATTTTCATCTAGCTTGCAGAAGGCCCCTTTGGGCTAAGAGGTAATGCCATCATTCTCCAGCACAGCCTAGAGTTGGACAGATATCTAAAGAGGGCTTTAAATAGTAGATGCTGACCAGTGGGATTTCTTTATTTTATTCCTTCTTTTACTCTGATGCACCTCCACAGTGAAATGATTACCAATACATACCCCACAGACAAAGAAATACTATTTTCAGCACACTACTGCTCTCCCCCATTAGCATGGATAATTAAGCGTGGACTATGAGCATTTGTATTCTTGAAAAACAAAACTAAGTTTTATAAACACTTCTGAGCCTTGTTTTAAGGGGGAAAATGTGATATTGGTTTCTATGACACTTAACAACATTAGGGTTTTTAGGACACATTAAACAGCATCACAAGTCAGAGCAGATTGGATTCATTAATGGAATTGGACCACCTCTCAAAACATCAGAGCAACTTTTTCGTAACAAGAAACCTTACTTCCTCCACTTAGTTGAGCTGGAAAATTAATGTAGTGTGCTTCTGAAGAAACACATAATGAACATGATGAATTTTCATCATCTTGCTGTAAAGTGATTCTTTATGTTCTTATTCCAAATTTACAGCAAGCAAGTTTAGTGTTCCCAAGCTGCTGATCCTTCTGAAGACCTTGCTATCAATTTGTGGGCACTTTAACTGATTCTGACCTGGAATTGACTAGTGTTTTCTAAAAAATGCACATGTAGCAAATTGCTGCACTTCCAGATAAATCAAGTCCTTTGGGGAAGTTACACTTTATTTACATTTCTTCTAAGGGGGGAAAAATAACAGCCTTTACCTGAATACCCTGTAGAGGGGCAGGAACAAAAATCTGGCTCTCTGACTTCCACAGGAAATTAGTACTCACGGAGTTAAAAACTCTCTACTGGCAACTCGGAGCCCATCTTGAACAGCTCCTGGGGTGAGCTGATTTCAAAGTCACCCACTGTTTTTTGGTCAAAAGTCATAGCCTACAAATAGCATCCAAGAGCACTGTGAACTCCCAAAGATATTGGTGTTTTAAGTAGATGCTCCTTTTTATTGAAAAAATTTTAGTTCATATACCGTAAAATTCATCCCTTTAAAGTTCACAACTCAGTGGTTTTTTTAGAATATTCACAAAGATATGCAACCATCACCACTATCTGATTCCTGAACATTTTCATCATCCCCCAATGAATACACATTAACAGTAACTCCCAATTCTCCTCTCCCCTCTCTCCCTAGCAACCACTACTCTACTTACTCTCTATCTCTATGGATGTGCCTATTCTAGACAATCATTCCTTTTTGAATAAGGGTTTTGTTTTTTATTTTATTTTTTAAAGTAAACACTGGGTATTTCCTTAGGAAACA
>NW_006282600.1:205315-227607 GCF_000327345.1 Myotis davidii | reverse complement strand
AGGAAATGTTGAGATGGTCCCATTTAAAATCCAGGTATTTGAATAAACCAGTATGAAAACTTTCTTGGTAGAAACTTCCCCGAGGGGACTTTACTTGTAGATGTTTACAGCCCCTGACAGAACTGTTTAGCATAGACTTTCTCAGGATGTATGAATGTCTCTTCCTCCTTTGGTTGGGGAATTGGAGGTGTGGAAGGGAATCTTACTTTGTTTGTCAGACACAAGGTAGATTTGAATATCTCAAAACCAGTTTTTTAGAAGCAATACAGCTAAGTAGGCTTCAGAATCAGGTAAACTGGATCCAAACTAGAGCTCTACCATTTAATTATGGGTTATAGGCTATGTGATTATGGGCAAGTGATGTGACTTCTCTGAGCCTCAGTTACCTATAAAAAAGAGATGATAGTTCCTACCTCACAATATTTATTTTGAGGACTAAATGTAACAGAGATATATAGATATAAATATAGATAGAGCTAGATAGCTTGGTACTCTATTAGGCATTAGTAAGCTCTCAATTACATCTAAAATGAAATGACTATTTTGTGTCAGGTACTGGTTTTTGCTTGCTTACTGGTGTTAAGTGCACACCATCAAAAGGAAAAATGGGGAAGGAAGGCAGGGGAGGGTGGGGGTAAGGGAGAAAGATCAACTAAAGGACTTGTATGCATGCATATAAGCATAAGTGATGGATGTGGACAACAGAGGGTGAGGGTAAGGGCAGGATTAGGGGGATGAGGGGACATTGGAGGGGATAAGGACACATTTGTAATATCTTATTCAATAAAGGGAAAATATTTTTAAAAAATTAAAAAAAGAAAAGATGGGATTCTGTATAGAAGACAATGCCTATGAAAGATATGGATGTAATAAGATGATATGATGTTTGAACAACTATGTGATACTGATATTGCATCAGTAAACACTTGCTCCAGATTAATTTCTTGAAAGGCAAGGCAAGTTGACCTTTTCAGGAAACAAATTCAACATATTCTTTCTGTAAACAATAGTATAGTCCATGAAAATCAATATGTTTCACCCTGTCTATATGGCAGTCAGTTTCTCCAATAATATAGCAATAGCTATTCATGCACAGTATGAGGTAAAATCTATAGATCAATTAGCCTTTTGATTTATAAAAAGTTACTGCAAATCACCAGGGACAAAAGATTTAGAAAAGATAAATATCTCTCATCAAAATACTACTTTAAACATAATCCTGTCAAAATGAAGAATGCACATTTATAAACTATGCGTGAAGGCCCAATAGGATTTGTAAACACAATTAAGCATCTATCTTTACTAATAAAAAGTTCAAAGTCAAATATTTTATAACTGCATACGTAGTGTATCTGGTAAGTGGACAAAAACATGGGAATTACCATAGGTCTCTACCTGTAGTGGTAATTTAACTCATTTCTCAGGTTTGATGGACAATAACGTGATGCTTAACACTGTTTTAGCAATAGAAAATAGTAATCACAAAGCAGTGGCTTCCCAGTATAATTCTATTTTTATAGGGTTTTCCTACACTCTTAAGGCTATTTGAAATGCTGGCCCATGACACTGCCTAAGCCTCACAAACTTACATCCAGGAAGAACAGATTGGAGCCTCCAACATTTACCAATGTCAAAAGAATGAGGGATCTGATATAACTGTGTATAATTAACCTGATATTGGAATGTCTCTATATATTGTTTTTCTCACTCATTAGTAATAGACATCTAATTAGGTTCTGAGGATAACATGCCAAATTACATAACTGTATGAATCAATGATCCATTTTCCCCACTGTGTTGTAGATGGTCTTTACTTTTTCCAGTAAACAGTCCTTCATTATGGAAAGGAGGTGCACTGGACAAGTGGTGAAGACACCTTAGAATCCAATTAACCATTTTCCTCTAACACAAAGAAATTTTGAGCAGGGTGGACTAAACAGAGAGGGGTAGGTGCCTAAAGGGCCCCAGGTGGTTGCTTTAGGAACTGGCCCTTAGACACGCATACCTTTAGAATTGGACAGGCTTTGCAGAATGGTCTCAGTTCTTTAGTCTCTGTTCTCATTGCCATATCACTTCTTTAACAATGTTAATACCTTCAACTGACACCTCTCTGCTTTGATCTCTTGCATCTTGTTTAAAGTTTAATTATCAGAGGACAATCTACTTCTAGTGTCTTCAGGAGACACCTGTCACTTCCATGGACAGACAACCAAGACCAGATTTTCTGAATATGTCTACAATGCTTTCAATGACCTATTACTGTCTATCCATCAAACAGGGCTGATCCGATATCCTTCCCAGAGTTGTTCCAGGAGAAAAATGAGATAAATGCAAAAATGCTTTATAAGTACTACTGTGCACAGAATGATAATTTTCTTATCCCTCAACTTTACCAAATAAAATGGTAAACAAAAGTAGAGAGCACCTACTGGGAGATTTTCCAAAAGGAAAAATTTATCAGTCAGCTAAGGTCTTGGGGAACCCCTGATTAACTACTACTATTATTTAAGCTCCCCAAGACTATTGCTTATTTCCCAAACAGTGCTCATGCAAGGGTCTTGCCTTCCATTTGTAAATTTTTTACAATGAAATGAGGTCAGTTAATGCAGGTTCTTCCCCAGTCAAGGCTGGGAGAAGGCTAGTATAATCAGTGCACACTTAGTTGTTAACTGATAAATGAAGAGTCGATTGGTTGGATGATACAGTAGTGGAGATCAGCCAAAAAAGATATACAATACTGGCTGATATATGAGAAAGAGAAAGAGAAAAAGGAAGAAGAGGGAGAGAATGAGAATGAATCTGAAAACCCCAAGAGGTAAGTATATATAGCAAAGAGGTCCTAGACATCAGCAATCAAAGAAAGAATTTCTTCCACTCCCACCAACCACAAGGAACATTTCTCTCCCTGGGAAGAGGAGGCAATTATTTCCTTGGGAGATTGATTACATTCACACAGGCCATACTAAATGGTGACCTCATCAGATTCATCATATTTCACTTCAAACTCTCAATTTTTGATTGTCACATGTGTCATTCTATGAGTTGGGGGGTGGACAGAAAATGGTATGTCATTGTCGGAAATGAAATATACTTTTCTTTCAAAGGGGCATGTTTTCTGCTAAAGATTTTTTTACTTCAAAAATGTTCATTAAAAAAAAAATCCTTTTGGTAGTAGAAAAACCAGAGGTAAATAAAGATTAACCAGTCACCTATTATACCCCTACTACATGACTGACTACTGGCGTGTTCAAAAGCATGTCCATAATTAGTCTGTCATATATAACACCATATCTACACATGATAATAGATTTTATAAAGATGAAAATCATGTCTTAAAGGTCAACTAGAGAAATCCTCCTATCTAATCTTTGAACCATTATGTAAAAGGAAATGAGAACAGGAGGCTATTTCTTCTGAAAAAAGATCCTAGGCAAACACCCAGGATAGATAGCCCTATGTAAGGAACAAGAGTTGGGAGGTAAAAGCAGAGAGGGCCAAGGGGGTAACAGAAAGTGCACGTGAGACAGGCTCTCAACAAAGGCAGCAATTCTTCCATCTATCCTAAGTGACTGAATTGCCATGTGGATGAGGGTTCCAGTTCATTAGTGCTTTGATACTGTCTCTGAATCTGATGACCCTTGAGCATCAACCCAACCACTTTTGAATAATAGAGACCTTCCCTCCACGGAGTCCTCCTGACTTAGGTCCTTTCAAAGCAAGCCAAGACAGCCCCTCCCTCCCAATATGGAGTCCAGGAAAATACAAGGAACAGACATTCTGCTGTGGCAGAGGTTGGGGGTGGAGAGAAAAAGAGCAAGTGACCCGATGTTGCAGTTACCCTGGAAACCTATCATCTAAAGCACACACGCCACCCAGTACTCAACTGGGTAGTCCCAGATGCCACAGGATTACCATGTCATATGGAGCAGTAAGAGCCATTCATGCTGGTGACTGCTGACTTTTCTATGCAAAAGATAGCCATTAGTCGACATAAACATTTAGACATTTAGCCTAACGGCAGGGAACATACATTAATTCATTTTTGTGTGTCTCCTTTCCCAGGGTCTAGCTATTTACCTGACACAAAGAAGTTGTTCCATAATGATTTTTTATGTTATTTTATCCAGATGCAGACAGAGATAAAAATATCGGGTTTGGAATCAGGAAATATGTTTTTAGTCCTACTTCCACCGTGAAAAAGCTGTGTCTTTAGGCCAGTCTCTCCCCTTCTCTGGCCTCAGATTCCCCAAGCAGGTTCCCAGTGGCTTGTTTCCTCACTTTATTCAGCTCTCCTTTCAAATACTCCCTCCGTGGAGAGGCTTTTCTTGCCACCATATCTAAAATATCACCACCCCTTTCATCCCTCTTCAGCTCTACTGTGCTTTATTTTTTTCTTCATAGCATTTACATCTGGATTTTAATTGCCTTATTTATTTATTTCCTTGTTTGCTGTATCCTTGCCCTCCACCCTCAACCCCACCAATAGAATTTAAGTTCTATTAAGGCAGGGATTTTTCTTTGTCATTGCTGTTTCCTTATTTTCAGAGCACAGTACGTAGTACACAGTATGTATAATTAATATCTGTTGAATTAAACATTAAAAGCATAATAGATGCTCAATGTGTGTAGAATGAGATGATAAAGGTAGTGAAATGGATGAGCTCAAGGTCTTTCCATGCAGTCACCAGCATGAATGGCTCTTACTGTTCAATATGACGTGGTAATCCTGTGGCATCGACCACAGCACATGAAGGTTCTGATAAGGATGTGGCATTCCAGCAGGCACCTCCATATCTGCTCCCAAGTATCAGTGAAAGAGTTCAAGCATTTTCTCCTCTGGGTTCCTTGAGTTAAGAGCTCTAGCTTTCCAGCACCTCTCTGAGCTGGACACGGGAGGGCAGTATACCCACACTTACTGCTTCCCTCCAGCAGAGGGCCAGGGGTGGGGGAATCCAAGTTCTGGATAAATGGCAGTACTCCGGTGTCAAATTGGCATGTCAGGACTGGCGCCTAACTGCCCCCTGATGTGAGGAGCTGCAGACTGCGGGACAAAGGGTTCAATAAAGACTTCATTCAAAATTTGTAACATGGAAATCAAATGTGAACAACAAACCCAAAACTATTCGCTCTTGCCAAAGCCAGGATGAACTCCATGGCCAGCTGCCAGAAGTGTCCTGGGTTGTTCTATACACACTAGGGAGGCCACGTTTCCTTGTAACAAAAGGCCATTATGCAAAGGGCTGCCAAACATAATCTTCCTTTTGATGTATTCTCTTTAACTAAAGTAATGTAATAAAATGATAATCTTTTGGTTTATAATTATCTCAAGTTAGCACCAAAAAAAAAAAAAAGCCAACACTAGTATTAAGTAAGCTGACATTACAAGTTGATTATTTATCCCTCCAAGAAGTTTATCATTGTGACTTGCTTAAAATGCCTTTTAATTAAAACACTGTATCCATTATAAATTGGGGAACTTTTTAAAGAGTACAATTAAATCCAAAAATCTAACCCCTGCTATAATATTAAAGATGAACATGAAAATATATAAAGAAAAACATATTATAGTTAACATGTATGTACTTAAGCACATAACTTCTATTAAGAAATTTAGAGGCTTAATGAGAATCTAAAATCATTCAATATGTGAATGTCTACTGTAATGGCATATTTTATTTTGAATTCTCAACTACTATGAAGCTGACATTGAATTTTAGCCACACCTTTATTGTGACATAAAAGATTTAATGCTCTTAATACACTCCAAGTCTTAAGACTTTTCTCATATTTTTTTTGTAAGTCACCACACGCAGAATATCCTAACATTGCATCCTAGGTGACATCCTTTTATGGACTCCAATCTCACAAACAGCCCCTTAGGCCACACTGCAGTCTGCTCCAAATACTAACAGCCAGGCCACACTGCAGTCTGCTCTAAATACTAACAGCCTATATATTTGTGTGGAAAACCAACAAACCCTAGCTTCAGAACCAGATCACCGCCTTGGACCTCTGAGAGGCTTTTGTATATTTCTTCTATAAACGTGCATAGCCTCCCTGTAAGCTTTTGATAAATTAAAGTGTTCATTTGGAACTAGATAAGCTTAGCAGGCTTGTCCCTGCAAGTTCCTGCCTGTTAATAAAGTTGAGTGTTTCAACCCTCAGGAGGAAGGGGGAAAAAAGACCTAGTCCATCTTGTGCTGTCAGAGGTGATCATTTGCAGTTGGCCCCCTGATAGTGCCAGCAAACGTACCCCTTTAGCATCATCCAAACCAAGCTAATATAAGCGGCTTCTCCTTCATCTGCACACAAGACAGCAGAATGAAAGAAAAATAAATACACAACTCTAAACTTATATAAATAATTCCACAGAAAATTCAAATAATACAAGATGTGCAGAAAACTGGTTCCATTTAGAATTCTTATCCCAACTGTCCTAGATTCACTTCACCTGGAGAGGGTGTCGATACCAGTAAGCAATGTTTAGTGTCTGCTCCATTTTTAACTTCTTATCATTTCTACAGAGGCTTTAGTTTTTAATCACGAGAACAGGAAGTGAGCTGAAAGCAATAAACCAGAACAGAGCAGGGCCTGTGAATTCCAGGGGAAAAATGTAAGTGCTTGAGGATGGCCTCAAGCACAAAGGTTTGTGTGAAACTTGCTAAGAAGGAATTGAAGGAGTAGACAGCTAAATATAGCTTATGGAAAATATATGATGTCTACTCCAGGGTCAGTCCCCTTTTTAGCCTTGAAGGCACTGGATGGGGGTAGGAAAAAAGTACCTTTTTATTTCTCTATTTCGCTACTCCTTCCTTCCAGTGCTTCTCTAGCTTTCTCCCATTCTTTTTCCAACTTTTGCCTCCACTCATTGTCTGTTTCTTAATGCTGGGGAAGAGCAAGACTAAGAGAAGTAACTGCTACCTTGAATTGGAGTTGTAAACCTGCCTCCAAATGGCCTCAGGCATCCCATAGCCTAAGTGTAGCCCAATCTCAAGAGCATCCCACTGTAAATACTCGATGATAAAAGTTTGGCTAAGTGGCTGAAGTTCCTAAAGCCTTCCCAGTCAGGATTGAGGAATATTTAAAAACCTATCTAGTGAGTAGCAAGTATAGTAGTCCACCCTTAGCCACAGGGGATATGTTTCAAGACCCCCAGTGGATGCTTGAAACTGCAGATAGTACTGAACCCTATGTATACTATGTTTTTTTTCCTATACATACAAACCTTGTTACTTAAAGAAAGCACTTTACAGTTTGTCTTGACATATCCAAATTGCCAGCATCACTACTCTTGTACTTTGGGGCCATTATTAAATAAAATACGGGTTACTTGATTACAAGCACTATGATGTCATGACAATTCATCTGAGAACTGAGAGGGCTGCTAAGTGACTAATGGGCAGGGGGCATCTACAGAATGGAGACACTGGACAAAGAGAGAATTCACAACCCCGATAGGACAGAGTAGGATATGTGAGATTCCATCATGCTACTCAGAATGGCGCACAATTGAAAACGTATGAATTGTTTACTCTGGAATTTTCCATTTACTATTTTTGGACCATGGTTGACCAGAGGTAATTGAAATTGCAAAAATTAAAACCATGGATAAGGGTGAACTACTGCAGAAAAACAGATACAATAGGAAGCAGATACAATGTCCTTGTATTGGCTCCAATAGTACATTTTGTATTTCTTTATCTGAGTCTATCACAATATGTTAAAAATATCTATTTGTCTTCCTCACTGCACTGTGAACCCCTAGAGGAGGGGTGGGGAACCTTTTTTCTGCCAAGGGCCATTTTGGATATTTCTAACATCATTCTCGGACCATAAAAAAATTATCAACTTAAAAATTAGCCTGCTATACTTGGTCACACATTTAATTAACTCACCCCTAATGCTTTGGCAGGGCCAGGCCAAATGGGTGGATATTCCTCACTCCTGCCCTAGAGGGTAGGAACAATGTTTCTATCATCTTTTTGTCTCAGTATTGACTTCAGAGC
The DNA here is from genome assembly GCF_000327345.1 of Myotis davidii. Classification (NCBI taxonomy): domain Eukaryota; kingdom Metazoa; phylum Chordata; class Mammalia; order Chiroptera; family Vespertilionidae; genus Myotis; species Myotis davidii. The sequence goes on along the minus strand of NW_006282600.1, from coordinate 219,601 downwards.
CTGACACAAAGGGGGGGCATTTAATAAGTTTTTGTTTAATTGAACCAATCTCTACATCAACAGTCAACAAAACAGTGGCTTCAGCCTAAAATATGCTAATTGAAAATAATTTGCCAAAACCGGTTTGGCTCAGTGGATAGAGCGTCAGCCTGCGGACTGGGAGGTCCCGGGTTCCGGTCAAGGGCATGTACCTGGGTTGCGGGCACATCCCCAGTGGGGGATGTGCAAGAGGCAGCTGATCGATGTTTCTCTCTCATCGATGTTTCTAACTCTCTCTATCTCTCTCCCTTCCTCTCTGTGAAAAATCAATAAAATATGTTTTTTTTTAAAAAAAGAAAATAATTTGATGTGTGGATCATAGAATATTTTCAAAAATCAGTAGTTAAGATACTTATGGCTATTCCGACCAGGAAACAGCTGATACAATCAAAAGAAGCAAGAACATGTAAAAGCTGTTATATTTCTCAGGAACAATGTCCTTTGGAAAGACTATCCTTTACCTGCCTATCAGTGATTGTGTCCTTTTGTTGTGGTAATGCACACAATGTGGTCATAGCCATGGAAAACTACAAAGGCGAAGAGCCTGCTTATGTTTTGCTAGGATTAGATATTAAATAGATGGAAAAGGGTCACATGTGGTCCCAATTCCAAATTCATGTTGCAATGCCTGGTCAAGGTGGGGTGAGGCACGGGAAAAATTTCAAGCTTCTAGTATAAACAACCTGGCTTAGGTCCAATAAGATAGATTGTCATGAAAACTATCTAGTGAAGTGTAATTTTTCATTCAAATCTTCAAGAAGAAAAAAACAGTAAAACAATTTACTATCATACACACACACACACACACACACACACACACACACACTCACTCTTAGGGACTTAAATATGTTTCAAGAGGATAAATTACAAATAATATAAACTATACTGAAGCTTTTGAAAAGCAAATTATGTGCTAGAACTTCCCTGAACTACTATGATATGAAAAAGGATGGGCCAGCACTCTCACAAGCATCTCAAATAAATAATCATCATCTGTGTAGTAGTACAAGGACTCAACTACATTCCATGGAGCAAAAGTCCTCATGGGCAGTGACTATAGCTATGTTTCATAGTTTAATACCTTAGTAATTTATATTTCTCTCTTTTTTTGTTAATCCTTGCCTGAGAATATTTTTTCATTGATTTTTAGAGAGAGTAGAAGGGAGGGGGAGAGACAGAGAGAGAGAAACATTGATGTGAGAAAGACACATCGGTTGGTTGCCTCCCATACCAGACCAAGGCCAGGGATCGAGCCAGCAACCGAGATATGTGCCCTTGACCAAAGTCGAACCCAAGACACTTCCATCTGCAGGCTGATGTTCTGTCCACTGAGCCAAAATGGCTAGGGCTAGATTTTTCTCTTTTAAACTTAAAAGGCAACAAGCCATTTTCTATACACATCATCAAACTTTCATTTCTGTATGCTAGAGTATAAATACAAAATAAATCCTAAGCTGATACAGTTTTAAAAGTTCCACAGTTTAAAAATATGACTTTCTACCATGTATGACAAATCCTTAAATGTACATGAAGAGAAATGTACTGATAAGTTAGACTTTAGCTATAGTAATACCAAGAAAGACGTGAACTGAGAGAAGACGAACGGTTTTAAGTTAAAGCATGGTGATCAGTAATTGGATATACCTTATCTGAGACTCAAAACAGAAACTACTTAAAAGGCAGCCTTCTCAAAGGCTGGAACAGTCTCTATTCCTATAGCTCAGTTCAATGCTTTTTTAGATGGAGTTTCTCTAATATCCACTGCCTGAATTACTTGGGGAATTGCCAGTCAAATAAGGATTTCGGAGGATACATTTTTCCAAACCAACTAACAGTTTAAGTGGTACAATTTATAAACTGTCAGAAATAACATTTTTTTCAGGCTTCTAGAAATCATAGCACATTTTAGCTTTACCTTCACAGTTAAATTAGCTCAATTTCATGATCGCTGTTTTCTGAGTGACCAGAGACAAGGCCTCCTTAGAACTACCCCAGTAGCCCGGCTCTACCTGGGCACAGGAGAATTTCCAAAGCTAGGGAAGCTCCTAGGAAGCATGATGTACAGTGGCAAGTCCTCCTGGGCCTCTAATCCTGCTCTGACTTTTTACCCGAGTTGCAATAACTGGGCCTTTGGTAACTCCTTGTGATTTATATACCTTGGTCAGTTCCAGCAATCCTGCGCCTGTCTTGACACTCTATCTTGCCTGACTCAGTTCCTGTCTGGTTTCCTGTCCAGAACTCTGGATTTCCTTGCGGCTGCTCCTTAGGGTCCTGCTCTGAGCTTTGGATTAGAAATCCAAATTTTTAACTATAGTCAGATGGGCTCAGCTATAAATCAGATGTCCCAATTAGGCACATGTCTATCTCCACATCTAGACTTGGAGCTCAAGAGCAAAGGCTTTAGTAGACTCATCTTTATTCCATAGAACAGAGCACAATTCCCAGCATACAGAAAGGCTAGAGGGGACTTAATGAGTAGATCTCTGCCATATTTATTACCCTGAACCTGGCAGTGTGTCCACAAAGCTAAACCTCTCCTTATTACCTGCACAAGGAATTTTCTCTAATCACCAGCCCCAGTTCCCTGAGTCTCCTTAAAGCAGTGGTTTTCAACCTTCCTCATGTTGTGACCCAACCATAAAATTATTTTCGTTGCTACATCGTAACTGTAATGTTGCTACTGTTATGAATCGTAATGTAAGTATCTGATATGCAGGATGGTCTTAGGCGACCCCTGTGAAAGGGTCATTCGACCGCCAAAGGCGTCGCGACCCACAGGTTGAGAACTGCTGCCTTAAAGGCTAAGGGACAAATGTCTTAGTTTTTGTATCTAAAGTGTATAAATGATTATTAAAACTAATGTATCCTATTCTTCTTAAGCCTTCTCTCAATCCTCCCAAAGCTATTAAGAAAAAGTACCTTCTTTCTGAAAAAAAAAAAAAAAAGTTGCCTGACATCTCAACTTGACAAATCTTTTCTTAATAGAGTAAGTTTGTCAAAACGTCAAGAAATCCCTTTCTATAATGTTTCTTTAGCTCAAGTGAAGAAAGGTCCATTTTAAATTTAACTAGAGCTCATTAACACATTAAGATTTTATACCTCATTTTAGGTTTATCTAGCAAAAATAACAGAACAAAGCAGCTCTCCTTCTCTGAAAGATCAGACTGTAAATAATTAAAAGAGGTGCTGGTCAGGCAGATGGTCCATGACGGTGTACATGAGAGAGGAGAACCTGTTCTATGCATCTTCAGGCCATTTGGCTTCAATGGGTCCATGTGGTAGGTGTCCACAAGATGAATGTGGTCCCTCATCCTGACACTACCTCCCTATTTTGTATGCCTCAGTACTCAAAATGTCCACCTTAATAGATGCTGGCAAGGGAGGAAGTTGCCAAGCTCACTCCTCCTCTAGCCACTACCAAGATGCTAGACATTGAGCATGGGCATTTGACCCCCATAAGACGTGAACTTGTTTTAGGGAGCTTAGCTGATCAACCTCTCATGCATATTTACTATTTATGAATAGAACACAGCAACCATCAAACTGACTATGCCTTGTGCAAGAACTAAAGTGCAAAAATGAGTTTTGTAAACAGCACAGTTCAAATGTTACTTTTGTTGCTGCTGTTGCTAGAACAATTTTGAATACCTTGTTTAGGGAAAAAATTGAAAAACAAAAAATCTACCTTAAAAATGCATTCCTTTGGCCTTAGCCAGTTTGGCTCAGTTGGTTGGAGCCTTGTCCTGTACACAAAAAGGTCACGGGTTCAATTCCCAATCAGTGCACAAACCCAGGTTGCCGGTTCAATCCCTGTTCAGTGTGTGTATGGGAGGCAGGCAATTGGTGTTTCTCTCACATCTATGTTTCTCTCTCACTCTCTTTCTCTCTATATCCCTCCCCCTTTCTCTAAAAATCAATGAACATGTTCTCGGGTGAGAATTTTTGAAAAATGCATTCTTTTGAACACTACCCTTTGCCTGCTATTTTATTTTAGAAGGCAAAGAGTCCTTGAAAGGGAAAGCTTTTAAGACCTCTAACCTTGGGTAGGTATGAGTTTATTTTAAGCTTCCCACACTAGGACAGGACTGCAGTGGCATACAAAAAAGGGGGGGGTGGATATTTTTGTTTTGCCTCAGGCTGACACTTGTTAAACTAGTATGGAATACAAGCAGGACTGTACTCATAATTTGTGGGGCCCAGTGTAAATTGAAAATGTGAGATCCATTGTTTAAAAATTACTAAGAGCCAGGGGCCAATTGGGAGAAAAGGAGACACATGTAATACTTTAAACAATAAAAAAAAAGAAAAGAAAAAAATTACTAAGAGCCTTGGCCAGTGTATATCAGTGGTTAGAGCATCAGCCCATACTCCGAGGGTTCGCAGGTTGGATTCCAGGTAAAGAAAGGGCATGCACCTGGGTTTTCAGTTAGCTCCCTGCTGCCAGCCAAGGCACCTGCAGGAAGCAACCATTCGATGTGTCTCTCTCATACCAGTGTTTTTCTTTCTCTCTCTTTCCACTCTTCTCCCTCCTTCCACACTCTCACTGAAAAGAAATGTAAATCAATATCCTCAAGTGAGGATTAATAAAAAAATGTACTAAAAATTTCAAGCAGGCAAGTGCAGAGCATTAAACCAAGTTCTGGGCCCTTCTTAATGCAGAGCCATGTTTGACTACACAGGTTGCATGTTCCTGAAGCCACCCATGGGCACAAGGCTTACAGTTGAGTACACCAAGACAAAATCATCTTCATTACTGGGAAATCGAGTCAGAATAGATATACTACTGACTGTGATGCTCCACAAATGCAGAAGTTATATTTATCTTTATAAGTCTGGTATATGGCACCACATGGCTTTTGTGCATGTTGTTTATTCCTGAAATTCCTTTTTGATAATTGCCTTTCTGTTCCTTACATGCCAAATCCTCAGTTTATGTGTTCCCTCTCCCTGAAGCTCTCCTTGATACATTTTCTTTCAACTCATGCAAGGCCAGCATAGTTCTCTACGATAAGGCTGTGACTCATTGGGAATGTATGTTATACCCAGGAGGGGTTTCAGATAGCTGTAACCTCCCTGGAGCCTGAAAGGTCAAACATCTGAGACTAAGGAGAAAAGGCAGTCTTCCAATAGCAGTTAACCTAGTCCCCTATCTAGAAGATAGGCTCCATTACTTTTGAGGTGCCCTGATGAGTCAGTGTGTCAACACAAAGAAACATAAATGACTTTGGAGAGAATTTTCTGCTGGTGTGGCATAAGCCACGTAGAATGGCAGCACCCTTCTGAACAGAGATGGCTGATTGACCTTGCATTTTCTTTAACCTGTGGTACCTCCAATCCCTTCTTCCTTTGGCCTCTCAAAGATTGATTGCCTTGGAGATACTGAGGCAGTGCAAAAACACAGCAAAAACAAAAGAGTCAAATTCAGTCTTTGGAACTGATAAAAATAATTATGTTATCCTGTGATTGGAAGGCTATTTTGGCTTCACCTGACCTCTTCTACCATGTGTCCATTCTGAAGAACCAAAGAAGTTTACTGAGTGAACCTTAGAAATGTTCAGTTCCTCAACACAAGAACAGGCAATATTTTATAAATACCAGCCCAGCCCAGATATTACAGATTACAAATCAGGACATTCATATTTCTGAAGACTTGAGTAAAGATTTCCAAGTCCCACTCAATCTGATTTCACCCACAGCATTATAACAATGAAGCATGCAAAACTTTGAAGTATGGTTATTATGGTGTCTAGGGACACATAGCAATTTGATGAGTACTGTCAATCTAGCCTTTTTGGGTTCATTTTGTTATGAAATCTCTTTTGGTGGTCATTCATTTAAAAAATAAAAAGAAACATGAGGGGAAAAGCACATGCTAATGGCTTTGCAAATAACAGCATAGGCTCCTGATTTTAAAAAAGCAGAAGCAGAAAATATCTTAGGTGCATTCTGGAAAGACTGTCTGGAGAGAGCCATCAAAGCTGTGTACAGTAGGAAGGTCCAGTTTGTTAAAAAAATAAAGCTAGCATTCTTCTTGGAATTTAACTAAATTAAAAGCATCATAAAAGAAGATCACTTATATCTGGGAAGAGAAGTCCCAAATAGAATTGAAGTTCTACCTCTTTCCTTAAGGTAAATATTAAATGGCTCTTTAATGGGAGAGAAAAGGTTTTTGTTTATCACATCTATTTGTCCATTTCAAATAGGCTAAGATGCAATGATGCCATCTTTGCTTTCATTTTGAAGTTTACTCGTATGAGATCTGCCCTTACAAGCAACTAACTGAATAAACAAGACTTCCCCCCGTAAATGAACTTTGAGAGCTGAACACTAGTAATCAAGGGTAGTAGGAAGGCAGAATTGATCAGTGAATTCTGAAACTTTCTTTTAAGGAATACCTCACAAGAAAATGGAGTTCACCAAGGGGGTTTCTTTATATTCAGAGAAAGGTCACCACCAAGAGCTTTCCATCTGAGTAAGCCATAAAAATTAGATAATTAGTTGGTTCTAGTCTTTAATTAGACCATGCAGGGATGCTCTTTGAAATACATTTTCTACTTTTGTCGGGATCAATTGAGAGTATTCTAAGCAATGGAACTACTGCTTGCTTGCGTCCTACTTTGGAAAATGGTAGCACACAGGTCTACTTTTTGGTAAAGATATGGTTATTGTCATGTGTTTATACATGCATCTTTCTACTTAGGAATCCAGCAAGTCCATGTAAAGTCTAGTGCAATTTTATAAAATCATTCAGGGGAAAAACACTTCTTTCCCTCCCTCTAGGAGGGGAGTGTGTTTTTTGTTTTGTTTTGTTTTGTTTTGTTTTAAATAGCAAGTGGGTTCTTTAAAAACTGACAGCAAAACTAGCATTACCATACCAAATCATTGATAACTTTGACTAAATTTAAATCATCTCTTTAAGCTTTCATTTTAAGGGATTTTAATTAAAAGGTCAGAACACTGAAATACAACACAACATATATTAGTACATTTCAATTAAACAAAGAACACTTAGAGGTACATTTTGTCAAGGCTGTAAAGATTCTTTATACCTAAAGCTCTCAGATGAACTAATAGGTCTCTCAAGCTTTTTTATTTTATGTGTTGTCTCCATGAAGTCTGCATCGTAAGTTTAATTGCACATGAATGAATTAACCATCTAAGTGTGCATGTGAGTGTGTAGTGTATGTGTGTTTAATGACAGAATGCAACTAAGTAACAGAAAATGGGCCTAGAGAAAAGAAAGCCCTTGCTGAGATCTTAATTTCCATTGCCTATTCCCAACACACTTAATTATAAACTCTAACACTTTTAATCATAAATCCCAAAGCTTAGAACCCATTCCCAAATGGAAGAGTTAATACAAATTAAAAAATGCAGCTGAATAATTAACTTGCTGAAGGTCTAGATACAAGCAGCATTTCACAGGATCATATATTCAATATCTTAAACATAGTAGAGTCATGTATCACATAAGGACATTATGGTCAACAATGAGCCACATTTGCAACAGTGGTCCCATAAGATTATCATGGAGATGAAAAATTCTCATTACTTAGTGGTGTCATCGCAGTCATAATGTCATAGCACAAAGGTTGCAAAAATCAACAAACTGTGGCAAACAAAATCAACCTGGGTATGGATGAATATGACATTGAGGACCTCTTAGTGGTGGTTCCTGAGCAATTGACTAATGAAGAGTTATTGGAACTGGAACAGGAATGTATAGCTGAAGAACAGGCAAAACAAAACTGCTGGAGTAAAAAAAAAGAAAAGAACCCACAAGAAAATTCACCATGAACGATTTTGTAGTAGCTTTTTCAGATCTCAACAAGCTCTTTAAAATGTTTGGAAGCAAGGATCCAAACACTGAAAGACTTTCATTAATAGAGAGGAATATTAATGGTGCATTATCTGATTACAAGCAAATCTATGATGAAGAAATTAAAAACAACAACAACAAGCAAACCACCATGGACATACTTCTGAAGAGTGACACCTCCTCAAGAAGAGCCTCAGGCAGGTCCTTCAGGAGGTGTTCCAGAAGAAAGAGTTATTATCATAGGAGATGACAGCTCCATGCTTGTTATTGTCCCTGAAGACCTTCCAGTGGGACAAGATGTGGAGCTGCAAGACAGTGATATTGATGATCCTGACCCTGTGTTGGCCTAGGACAGGGGTGGGCAAACTTTTTGACTCAAGGGCCACAATGGGTTCTTAAACTGGACCGAAGGGTTGGAACAAAAGCATGGATGGAGTGTTTGTGTGAACTAATATAAATTCAAAGTAAACATCATTACATAAAAGGGTACGGTCTTTTTTTCTTTTTTAGTTTTATTCATTTAAAACGGGCCGGATCCGGCCCGTGGGCCGTAGTTTACCCACGGCTGGCCTAGGTGAATGTGTGTGTGTGTTTTTTAGTTTTTACAAAAAAAAAAAGTTTAAAAAGTAAATAAAATAAATTTAAATAGAATAAAGCTTGTAGAATCCTATATAATAAAAGCCTAATATGCTAAGTGTCCAGTTGTCTGGTCATCTGTTCAACCAATCAATGCATAATATGCTAATGATATGCTAAGGTAGCTCAACCAACTACTATGACGTGCACTGACCACCAGGGGGCAGATGCTCCTACTGGTAGGTTAGCTTGCTGCTGGGGTCTGGCGGATTGGGACTGAGTGAAATGGGCGGGACACACCCTGGAGTCCTCTCACAGTCCCTCCCCAGCTGGCCAACCTCCTGTGTCCCTCCCCGGCCCTGATCGTACACCAGTGGGGTCCCTTTGCCTGGCCTGCACCCTCTCACAATCCGGGACCCCTCAGGTGATGTTGGAGAGCCAGCCCGATCCCACAGGCCAGGCCAAGGGACCACACTGGTGCACAACTCATGTACTAGGCCTCCAATATGGATATAAGGAAATAATATATTTTTGTATAGCTGTACAGTGTGTTTGTGTTTTAAGCTAAGTGTTATAAAATAGTTTAAAAGTTAAAAATAGAAAGTTTATAAAGTAAAAAGTTACAGTAAGTTAAGGTTAATTTATTATTAAAAGGAAAAATGTTTTATAAATATTGTGTGGCCTGTGTACAATGTTTATAAAGTCTACATTAGTGCACAGTAATGTCCTTGGCCTTCACATTTTCTCAGCACTCATTTACTGACTTATTCAGAGTAACTTCGAGTATTGCAAGCTCCATTCGTGGTAAGCACCCTATACAGGTATACCATTTTTTTATCTTTTACACCATATTTTTACTGTACCTTTTCTGTTTTTATATGTTTAGATACAATATTACCACTGGGTTACAATTGCCTACTCAGTACAATAACATGTTATACAAGCTTGTAACGTAGGAGCAATAAGCTATACCATATAGTGTAGGTGTGCAGTAGGTTGCACCACCTACATTTGTGTAAGGACACTCTATGATGTTCTCACAACAACAAAATTACCTAGTGATGAGTTTTTCAGAACATATCCCCAATTTTAAGCGACATATGACTGGATATAAAATGAGCATATTGATAAGCTCAAAAGACCTCTATCATTGAGAAAGAAGTCAAGGAATTCTAGTTACTATACACACTCTCACACATACCCTCATCAGTTCATGAAAAGTTAATAGCATTTTAAAAGGTGGTATTGTAGTCAAAACAATATAATGTATGAGTCAACTATGTGGTCCATCCAGCCTACAAGTAGTCTTGTATGAACTGTGTAGTTCTTAAGATTGTGCTTAATAATATTCTCCGTATGGGCAAACTAATAATGATGCTGACCCCCTGCCTGCAGATTTGCAAAAATAATTCAAAACCCCTGCATATATATATATTTTCTCATCCATCACTCCTCCTCTTTCTAATTCTATAGGAAAGCTTAATGGCAAGAACCCTCGACTGAAATCATTCCAAAGCCTTGATTTCTAGTATATAAAATGGTAATAATAAAACTACCCTACCCTCTATCTCACAGGAATATTGTGAGAAGCAGGTAAAACATATAAAACTGTTCTGAAAACTTCCCCCAAATATGCAACACTTAATTAATATAAACAATCTTTACATTACACACTAGTGATTGATCAATCATTCAGAAATCTTTCTAAGTTGCCCATCTAATGAGAATTCCTCCAAGAGAATAGGAAAAGTGTCCAGCTTCACTGAAAAACATCTGTCTAGATCAACAGAGGGAGAGAATAAGCAGAAGACTTGGAGATGTGTAAAAGATGCAAGGTCACAAAGAAGAAATTCGCAAAGTAAATTATCACTCCAGCAGTGCTCAGTTAAAACAAAATACTAAATTAAATTGATAACAAAAGTAGATGTAATCCGCTTTAATTCTATACACATGGATTTAGACCAATTAACATTTCCAAGTTCCCTACCATGCTCAAAAATTATCCCATTCTAGGTTTCTAGGTCATCTGAGATGGGCAGTTTGGTTCTTGGACACTTTATAATCCTGGGGAACCTATAATAGCCTTTTGTCACACCATCCTTAAAGTTTACTGGACTGGACTTAATTATACCTTAAGGGAATGATACCCTCTTCTCCAAAGACATAGTCAAATGGGAATAATCATTGATAGTTTCATATGTGTTAAATGAGAAATAGGTCTGATTCATGAAGCTTGGAGTGCCCTGGATATATCCTTTAATCTGGAGATATTACTAAGGGGAAAGTATTTAAAAGTCAACCTCAAACATGGCTCAGCATATATACCTGGTTCAGGTTAATTTGTCCCAGAACTATAATTTACCCTATATTATTGTCCAAAGACAAATTTTTATCAAGGTCCAGATATTATTTTCTTATCTATAGGGTTCTATTTTTTAAATGAAACAGTACTTTTAAAATATGTTTTTATTGATTTTAGAGAGAGAGGAAGGGAGAGGGAGATAGAAACATCAATGAGAGAGAACCATTGATTGGCTGCCTCCTGAATGCCCCCTACTGGGGATCAAGCCTGCAACCTAGGCATGTGCCTGACAGGGAATCGAACTGATGACTTGGTACATGGGTCAATGCTCAACCACTGAACCCCACAAGCCGGGCAGGAAACAGTAGTTTTAATGTGGAAACCACTAATAGTTGCTAAATATATTCTATGTATTTAAAATAATAAAATTAGCCTAGTATTCTGGGTTTTTCTAAATTATTACTCTTTATGTGACTTTGGAAAATATACAAAAATTACCCATTCGATATCTTCATTAAAAGTCGACAAAAATAATTTCTTTCCCTTTAAACAAATAAATCAAACTCAAGATTGCAATGGAAATGGCTCTACTCTCTGAAGTATTCATAAATATTTCCTTAAAATATATCTCTAAAACTTGCTTTGCTTTGGAAACCAGAAGAATCTTTCACATTTTTGATCCCCTTTGGAGGCAACAAAGCAACAGCCAAGTTCTGAATTGATGGAGGAGTAAATGAACTAATCTGGCTTCAAATCAGAGTGGCCTGGGGAGCTTATTAAATAAAAGGGAAAAAACAAAATAACAAAGAATAAAAAAAAAAACAGGCTCCATCCAAGAACTTCCAAGGTCAGGACCAATGAATCTGTATATTTTTATTCTTTTTTTTATTGTTGGCAGTATTACAGATGCCTCCCATTTCCCCCTTTTTACCCCTAGTTCCAAAACATCTATATTAGTTCATCCCATCCTCATGCATCAACTCTGCTCTCTTTTGAGGATTCTCCTATCTATCTCCAGCCCTGACATTTCTCTTGAACTCCAGACAAGCCCTCTGGGTGTCTCAGGGGCACCTCAAATGCACTAGGGCCAAAACACTAAATCCATCTCTTTTCCTTTCCAACCTGTTATTTCTTTACGTCTGAATTCAGGTTGTTTTTCTTAACATGAAAAATTGACCTGTGCCAAGATACCTTGCATTTTTTTGAACTAGAATTCTAACTTGCTCCCAAAATTATACCTTAATCTTTCTTTAAAAATTATTTTTAAAAACTGACAATCAAAATTTCTATTAGAAACATTTACCATCCTGCATTTGCATATATCTATCTATCTATCTATAGATATATATAGATATAGATATATATGTATGGACCATAGAAAACATCCTTCTTTAGTTAAAAAAATCTAATACTCTTAGTTTATTATTACCATTAGATACCAAATCATTCCATTTAAAATAGGTCTGGATTAAAGTATCAATAAAGTACCAGGAGATGCAAGTTCTGTCATCAGCTTTCCGGAGAGATTGTTTATTCACCAGATTACATAAAAGCAGACACATCTGGTTCAAAATTGGTCCTGGAGTTGTACTGAGTTATGAGAATAGAATTTAAGCTGCAGCATTTGTTTGAACTATCCAATCTATTATTTAGTTTTACATAATGAAGGGAACTATAAAAAGGGCAAAAATCACACTTACACAGGAGGTTGTGTTAGTATCAAAAAACTGTTATCGACAGGGCTTCATCTTGGTCAACTCCCTACCCACCCCTAACTGTCCCTCACCATGATCTCACACTAGGAAAGAAAAAAAGGTGGGTGGCCTTTCCTGGAGCTCACTTTCCCAGAATGCCTCAGGAAAGAAATCAAACCACTGAAAGAGAGATGAGGCAATCTAAGGTTTGGGGATAGTGAAATATCAGGTCAAGTTGTAGGCTAAAGTTAAATCTGGATAAAAGCCAGCTTATAGTTGAATATGGTCACCAATAAACTCTGCCTCCTGTACCTCATCATACACAATTTCCTATATTCAATTATAAAATAAAAATGACGGTACAGATGGGAAAAGTCCAAGCTTTGAAACAGCCAAACCTAGATTGAAATCTCAGGTTTGTTAATTAACACTTATAACTTTGAGAAGTTGCTTAATTTCTCTAAGACTGTTTCTTCCCTTGTAAAAATAAGTGGACACTAATACCATTAATAATATATTCTAAAGTTGCTGAGAAGAGTTAATGAGAAATCACATACAAAGTACATTGCACATATTAGGCCCTGTATAAATGCCAGGTTTCATCCTTATCATCAAGTGCCTGGAGGAATCACTTTATACTTCTATTATTAAATTGCATTATTTTAAAATATTAGGTTGAATTATACCAAATTGACATTTTTTTCAGATTAAAAAAAGTCAAACATCAGTAATTTTATTTTGGGCAGCCAAAGATTTTGATTTTAAGAAGTACCCTTGGAAAAAAAGGTATTCTATGTTTTAATACCTGATTCTATGTGACAAAGGTACAACCTGATCCTTTGAAATTAAGTAAAGTGAATGACTATGCAGTTGAAAGATGAATATCTGGTGTTAAGTACAGGACACATAAAAAGCAACTCTGTTAACAATTCTGGTCAAGGGCTGAAAGCCAGGGTATTACAATGCCACTGGCATGACTTGGCTACACTACTATGAAGAAATCACTAAAGAACTCTAAGAATAGGGAGGAGACCATGTATGCATACAACAAAATTAAACCTATGCCTGGGCCCACAGGATTGTTCCCTACAAAAAGGGTAAAGAGCTTAATGAAAACCATGCACTCAAGACAAGGAGAAATTTAACATACTCTGCCTTTCCTTCTTAGTCTCAAATGACAGTTTGATTTTTCAAAGTAGCCCATATGTTTGGGGGAAAGAAAAGGGAGGGAGGGCCATCCAATCCCAAAATACAAATCAAAGCATAAAATGTATTGTAAATAGAAAAAATTACTCCACAGTTTTTGAGGTATAAAAAATTTGAATACAAGAGCACTGAGAATAGTAGGGAAATATGCCTAGTCCTTATATACTATCATAGAAAGTAAAAAAACAAACAAAAACAAAAAACCACAAAATCATGTATGTTTGGAAGCAGTATAGTATGATGGAAAGAGACTGGCGCTTTGGAACCAGACAAATCTTCATTCCAATTCTTGTTTCACCACTTATTAGCTGTGAGACTATGGGCAAGACTCCACACCTGTCCAAAATTGTTGCCAGAATTAAATGAAATAATATATTTAAAGTGTCTGCTATGCAGGGTAGGGTGAGAGGGAGTCCAGAGTTTGGGGCTGTTTATAAGAGACCCACCTCAGAATGAAAGATACTTCATGAAAATGAAAAAAAAATAGAAACAGACTCATAGATCAAGAACAGACTGGCAGCTGTCAGAGCAGAGGGGGATTGCAGAGCTAGGTTAAAAAAATGTGAAGGGGAGAAAGAAGAAAGAAAGAAAGAAGAAAGAAGAAGAAAGAGAGAGAGAAAGAAAGAAAGAAAGAAAGAAAGAAAGAAAGA
>NW_006282600.1:203825-204323 GCF_000327345.1 Myotis davidii | reverse complement strand
TCGAGTCAAAAAGTTTGCCCATCCCTGGTGTAGGGGGATACATGGTCATGGAAGTAGACTCGACTTGGGTGGTGAACACGCAATATAATATACCAATGATGTATTATAGAATTGCACACCTGAAACCTATATGATTGTATTACCAATGTTACCACAATAAATTCAATAAAAAAGTAAAACTAAATAAAAATAAAGTGCTTGGCATGTAATCCTATCTAATAATAGACAAACATGGTAATTAACTGTACCTCTGACATGCTTCCCATTGGCTAATCAGGGCAATATGCAAATTAACTGCCAACCAGGATGGCGGCCGGCAGCCAGGAAGCTGAAGCGAACAGGAGGCTTGCTTGCTCCAGTGATGGAGGAAGCCAGGGTTCCCCGCCTGCCGCTGCCCAGCTCTGAGCTGCACTCTAAGCAACTATGTTGCAATTATAGAACCTAAACCATCCCAGAAACCTGTGTTCAGTCAGCCGGGCCTCAGAGTTGGAGTTGCAA
>NW_006282600.1:181682-203040 GCF_000327345.1 Myotis davidii | reverse complement strand
TGGCGGAAGTACTGGCCACTATGATGTGCACTGACCATCAGGGGGCAGATGCTCAATGCAGGAGCTGCTCCCTGGTGATAAGTATGCTCCCACAGAGGAAACACTGCTCAGCCAGAAGCCAGGCTCACAGTTGGTGAGCGCAGCAGCAGTGGTGGGAGCCTCTCCCACCTCCACGGCAGCGCTAAGGAGCAGCAAGCAGAGTGGTAAGGATTCGAGGGATCCCGGACTGTGAGAGGGATGTCCACCTGCTGGCTTAGGGGGGGCGGGACTAAGCCAGTGGGCAGACATCCCCCGAGGGGTCCCAGACTTTAGTAAGTATTATAAAACCAGAAAACAACCTGTTCTAACTGCAAGTTTATAATGCCACCTCTTACAGTTTTTATTATATTCCTACACATCCACACACAAGATGAATAACACACAAAATGAAACTTCATACACAGTAAAAAAAGATAGTTCTTAGCTTTAGGTATTTCTAAATACAAATATAGGACATATAGTTAGATGGAAATATGTTCTAAATGCATTAGAAATTAAGTTTTTAACTATATCTTACAGATTATTCTCTTTCCTATTCACACCCATATTACCTTAATGTAAACACAGTAAATGATGTAGAGATGAGAGAGAAGGTGTGGAAAATCAGCAAGCATATGAGAGTAAGGCTAAAAATGATGCAAAATGAGGGCCAACTATGTAGAGTGTGCAAGAGGTATATGAGAAGAGCTAAGGTAGTGGGAAGGATCAATAAGTACGCAAATAACTCAAGGAAATTATTGACCAACCCATATTTATTCTCACACAATTTTATGTACTGCCATCTACAAACTTTCTAGGAAGTTCATTTAACAATGAAGTTAGTTTTGTTGGAGCTCCTTTTTAGTCATGTGTTAAACTTTGTAACTTGTAAAGCCAAATGGATAGCTTGCCTGGATATCCAGAGGTTTATGTGGCTAGAAGAGGAGAAAGTTCCAAGGTGATTAAGTCTTATGGTAAACAGTTCCAACCAGAAAGGAAAAAAAAAGGAGGGAAATAGTGAGAAGGAAATAGAGACACACTCATATTCTATCCCTGGCCAGTCCAGGTGTGGTGGGTTGCAGCTTTCCAGCTTTCTAACTTTAGTTCATCCTGTATTGTGATCTAAATGTACAGTCCCTGGTAAAACAAATGCAAATGTTGTTACTGCTGGCCAGTCTACATCCTCTTACTTGGAGTCACTAGACAAATGAAAGGAAGGGCTCATATTGGTTTGGAGAATCAATGGTGACATCCAGCAATGCTATTCAGTCACAAATTATTATTGAACTATACATAAAAGGGGAGTGAGATATTGATGTCAACATTGAGGGCCTTCTATTCGTCACATCCATATTTCCATTAGGATCTAATGACATTTTTTTCTATAAGTCTTTGTTTTCATGTACTTAAACTTAACTGTATGTTTTTCTCTGTCATCTCTAGAACTGGTAATGAAGATTCTGACAATAAATTGTATTGTTGGAGCTCATACTCTTCATTCATGAGGTTATCACTACACTATGTATCACTAGGGCAAATGTATCCAGTATGTGAACCAGATGAAATATACACAGGATAACAATAAGAGGAGAGAGTAAGCATTATATTTATAACCTTAATCTCAGTTTCTGACCCATTTTTTTTCCATTTCAAACATGTCAGCCATATCCGAGGGTCTTACTCCTTTTCATCTCTTACCCAGATGCACAAGATAAAGTTCATTACCTCAGGAAAGACTGTACTCTATTGCCATATCTTGTTGGTTAACAGGTGATCACTCTAATATGGCTAGTATGAAGAGTATGCTTCATAGTCAGTTAAGGATTCACTTGATTCCATTTAAAAGAAAATATTTTAAAATGTAAACTATCTGAATGTTGCTATAAATCTAATTGGCTTAGGTTTTGTGAACTCGTCATTCTAACTAAACTATAAGAAAGTGAGGGAGAGACCACAGTGAGTTTATAGTGGAGATTCAACCAGAATCAATGCACTTATTTAGTTGTGTGATACTGATTTGGAAGAAAGAAGGGCTGGAGATTCTCGTATCTGAAAAGTTTCACATCTAAAACCTAGTTGTTGGACAGGGGAAAAAATCTATGGAAATGAGATGGCTCTATACTATATATCCTTCCATCTTGCTAGATGGTAAGGCAGGTGGAGTTGTTGAAAGAAGCCTTGGCTGGGGGTTAGTAGACGTGGATTAGAACCAGTCATTGCAGGTTCAGTATCTCTGTTTCCTCTTCTAAAGAGAATAGACTAGATGTTTCATAAGCCTCTTACACCTAAATATTCTAGTCATCTCTGTGAATAGGGTGACAATACATCCCAAGTAACCTGCTACATTCTGTTATACCTTGTAGATCAATTAACCTGTTGATTATTTTTAGCACTGCTTTTCACTCTCAGAAGTATACCTTTTTCCAACAATAATTTACATTGTTGCTCTATCTGTGAGTTATTTTTAAATGTAAGCTTTGTACTTTGGTACATAGTTTAGCAAATTACATATCTCTAACTAACATACTTTAAATTACAGAGTTTCATTCCTAAAGGAAGGAAGGAAGAGAAAGAGGGTGAATGAAAGAAAAGGAGGGGTGGAGGGAGGGAAGGAGAGAAGGAGAGAGGATGAAACCAGTAAGGTAAAAGGAAACAAGTTTCAATAAGAGGAGCATAAAGTTGAGTTTCACCTATTTGGCTAAAGAGATATAAAGACTCTCCTAACTGAAATTAGTGAGGGTTTTTTGTTTGTTTCACAATAATTATACATGAAATTCTCCTATATAATTCAGCTCCTAGGAGACCATTTTAAACCTCTATTGCATATCTAGAGACAGTTATTTATAATCTACTTAATGGGTACTGATGTTGCTGCTTAAGTGTGACTCACTCCCTTTTATCATCAAACATCAATTACATACAGTGCAGATGAAAGCACATAAGTTAAATTTAGATAAAAAGGTCTAATTCTGAAAACTAATCATTTTGAAGTCACAAAAATCAACATAGCTTCTTATGTAGGCTGAAATCTGCCTTCAAGTGTCCACAAACAATTCCCACCCGACTAATCACAAAGTTTAGGGTGGTAGTTTAAAGTTGTGTTGAGAATTCTGAGTTAAAATAACTTCTTTAGTATTACGTCTACTTAAAGGAAATGCTTCAACAGGTATCTAGACCTAGTGAAAATGTACGCCTACATAAAAGTTTTAGTTAAAAACCAAATAAGGAAAAGAGATTTTGTTGGAAATAGTAATGAAAAATTCCATCTTCCTTTTCTGGATTAAAAAAGACTATGGCAGCTATTATAAAGACCCAAAGGAATGTCATTTTCTAAATTTGCAACAAACATTTATGTTACTCTAATAAAATCATATTGAACTTTCATTGGAATCTAAATATTTCAATTTTTAAAGCTAGAATCATATATTAGTATGCCTGATGGACTTCATCATTTCAAAATATTTAGATACTTCTGGTGAAGAGATACCTGGCAGACAGGTCAAGTCTCAAAACTACACCATTCTACCCAGAAGAATCTACTTTTTTAAAATTCCAAAGCCATCTGACAAACAAAATGCTGTTAATATTTAAACTCAAATGAATTTGGATCTTATATCATTGACTCAGGCTATGTTTACAGACATGGTTGGAAAGCAGTCCCATGCTTTTCATAAGCCCTACAGGAAATTAGGGATGGAGATGGATATAGGAGTCAAGGAGATTAAAAGAGACCTCAGTCCAAAACTTCCTAGATTGACTTTGAATTGGTCTTGTTTCCTGAAACCTGACTCAGGTTTTGGTAGACCATTTCTCTTGTAACTGGACTCTTGCCCACTTGGTGTGTACCCGACTGGTAGTTTGCCTCCATCTCACCCTCTCCCTTCAGCCAAAAAAGTAAACCTACTGCTTATGAATATCTGAGTCTCCATTTTTTAAAAAACAATCCTTTGGGAAACCAAAGAGAAAATAGCTCAGAGTGGCTACTATTTGCAATAAACACAAGGTGTCCTGGCCGCTGTGAGCCTCTCTCTGGTTCAGTGAGCTCATATTCATTTACTAGGAATTACACATCAGACAATTCAGGAAACAATCCTGCCAATGTCCAGACTCTCTGGTTCTCTGGGTAGATGATAATCTACCTCTCTAGTTTCAATGCCATTGTCAAAGCCACATGGTGAAGACTTAGCTCCAGCTACAACCTAAGCTATTACCTGCCTCACTCTGAAACTAAGTGAAGGAAGAGTCTCATGAGAAGGGTTCTGTGCTAAACATTTTACCTGAGAAACTATCCTTCAGAGAATTTGCTTGTCAACTTAAATGGCAAGGGTAGGATCTCCTTGACAGAGTTTTTGACTTTATAATATTTGTCCCATGGGCCAAATCTATTCAAGTTTACAGTTTTCCCATTTGGGGTTCAGCCAGCACCTACTCATTCTGGATCCTAATAACAGCCCTATAAAAAAGAGATTTAAGTTCTGTAGAATCTTCTAGTAGCTGCTTAGCAATGCCTCAGTTAGGGCAAAGAATGTTAAAAACAAACAAACAACAAAAATAACAAGAGATGTCATAGCTCCTCAGTCAAAATGAATATCCACATCTTACTTATAAAGTTGATCACCATTCTGATAACACTGGCTGTAGCAAAGATCAATACACCTAATTACCCTGTCCTATGTACTCTGAGGACTAACCTCTGGGGAAAGTATTATTGGTGGAAACACTATATGCAGCATTAAGTATTAATGACACTCTCAGGTTTTCTGAAAGGATAGGTAACATCAGGAAATTAAAAGAAAAAAAAACTTTGATTCTCTGGCCAGCATTACAAAACCAGTCTGCCTGTGAATCTCAATATCATGTCAATAATTCTGATGCAGAACAAAAGAAGTATGGTGCATAACCTCCCATTAAATGTAAGAACACCAGGTGACATTCCTGGTGAGTTTTCATAATTAGTGAGGGTTTGGAGCTAGTGGTGCAGAGAACACAGATCAACAGTCTGGAGGACATGCCAATGTTTCTTCCTTCCATTCTGCTCACTAGAATATCCTGAGAAAGCGACTTGGAACTTAATGTCAACCCAGATCTGAGCACTTGGTAGAAATGGATGAGCAGCATTAAGGTGTTGATACAGAATGTCCAGGCTTCTCAATCATGGATGGCCTATGCCACATAAAAGTAACTCCTGAGCTCCAGGAGGGGATTCAATCATACAAATGTCAGAAATGTAAGGGAGGCTAATATGCACTTGTGTTGAGGAATGCTGAAGAAACATCTGCAGAATGACATCTTGCAGGTCATTAGGGCAAACAGTGAGGCTTGGAGCATGGAGAACAGACAGCTGTGCTTTTAGGGGACATTTTTGAATGTAGAGGTCACTGGAGAAATATGTCAGTTGGCGTGGTGAGTTACCCCATGCTAAGAGAAACCAGATCAAATTTTTTGGCTGGTTACCCAGGACACTCCAGGATACCTCCTCTATAATATGATTTTCAACCCACATCCTCCTTCTGTAAAGGGAGTATTTGTTTACTTAGTTTTCCCTTTTCTCTGAAGCACCCGTACTTTGCAGGGCTCCTTGTCAGAAACAGTTCCCCACCCTGGAATGAAATCTGCTGATGTGGTTTCTTAAACTGAGGCTTGTCTGCTCACTAGGAGAGACAAACAGTTTCAATTAAAGACAGACGTAAGCCCTGTTTGAGATGCTGCATTCTGTCAAAACCGAAGCAAGCCAGGGCAAAGGCAGAGATCAAAGCTGGGTGATATCTTTGGAGCAGATTCTTAGCTTTATTGGAGTCCCAGTCCCGAGGGATCAGGAGATTTAGAAAGTTCTAGTTTAATCCTCTTGTTTATCCAAATATTTCTAGGAATGAGGAAAATGAGGAGCCCAGAAAAGGGAGGTGGCTTTCCCCAAGCCACCCAGCTTGGCATTAGATTTCAAGTCTCCAAATACCAGAGTTAAAGAAAATAAGTTATGGCTGCAAGTTTTTAATAATGTATCTGCTGCCTCTAAACTTTGATAATCTGATAAAAACAACAACAAGTAAACCAACTAATACACCAAGTAATTATATAGTAACTAGAAATTATTACAAGTTGTGAAATAGAATGCCTTTAAGACCTCATCCCTGTCTACAAGGCACTTAGATTGCATAGAAATGTATAGAAACATGAAATGAACAATGAACAAGCAGTAAACAAGTGAACAGCTTCATGCTTTGCAACACTATAAACCATAAGTAAGGTGCAAACCATGCAGAACAGTGTTTATTATAAGGTACTAATTGGGCAGTATAGTCAATTTGTAAATACATGGAAAATTAGAAAATGGTGAGAACCATAGGTACTATGACTGTTAAGGACAGTACAAGAACTGGGACATGAAGAAAGGCTGAATGAATGGGGTCAGACAATCACAGATGAGGAAACAGCATGAGCAACAATTCAGAGGTGGGAGTAAGGTATGCATTGTGAGAGCACATTCAAGAGAGATAGCCTTAATGTATATACCTCCTGGGAATAAGGTAAGGTTGGAGAGGTAACAGTGGGGAATAGTTTGTGGTAGGTCTGAAAAGGCAGATTTTATGTGCTGTGAGGTAAGCATTAGGGAGACATTTCATGTTTTTAGGTAGGAAATAATAGTTCACTCCTGAAAGCTTATAATGTACTAGTACTCTGCTAATTTCCTTACATGGATTATGTCATTAAGTCTTCACAACAAGCCTAGGAGGTAGTATTATCATTACCCCTATGTTCAAACGAGAAAAATGATGGTTGGAAATATTAAGCAACTTGACTATGGTACATGGCAAATTAAAGGATAAATCAGGATTCTAACCCAGATATGTATGATTCTACTGCCCATAAACACTATTCTTAAATATCATGTTCTATGTGATGAGGGTAATTTTTTAAAAATAAATCTGGCATAATTGTGAAACAGAAGTTTAAGAAGCAAGAATGCTCATTAAGAGTAACCTCAATAGTGCTCGCTTCGGCAGCACATATACTAAGAGTAACCTCAATAGGCCAGACACCAGGAGGAAAGGTCCAAAGAGAAGGTGGTAAACGAAAGAACAGATAAAGGGTAAATTCTATAAGCAATGGTGATGTACTAGACATATGAGGGAAAGCAAAAGATGGCTTGGAAAGGAGTAATGGCAATAGTCAAAGGTCAGGGAAGGGGTGGGAAGAGGAACTAGTTTGCAGGGAGGTGGTACAATGATTAAATTGCGTTTAAGACATGTTGACATTGAGAGAACAGTGAGAAATGTCCAATGTTGAGCTAATGGGATGAGCCTGGAGAGACACTTTTGTTTTATTTATGGGTACTTAATGAAATCTGTGAACCCAATCCCAAGAAAATGTACACATGTACATACATGAAATTTTGCATCACATTTCAGAGGGTCTGTGACTCCCTAAAACTCACCCACAGAACCTTTGTACAAAGCAAGCAATAAATGGAGGATGGAGATTAATACATTGAGGAGTCTTAGTCATAGCAGGTATCACATAAAATTCTTTTTACTTCCATGATCCTGCCCTGCCTGGTTCCCATCTTCCTTTCTGATTACTACTTTTTCATTTCTTTGTTTGGCTCTGATTCTTTTTTTCTGCCCAGTAAAACTGGGTGCTAACCAAGAATCTAGAATATTCATGACCCCCTTTTTTCCTTCTCTACAGGCTCAGTTGGTTGATTTTACAGAGATTTTGTGAGTACTGAATGAAATAATACATGTAATTTGAATAGCATTGTCCCTGGCTTGTGAAAAGCTGTTAGTAAGTGGTAGTCATGATAATAACCTGAGACAACAGATTGAACTTTATGAGAACTCCACTGTCAGGGAAAAATAAGAAAGAAGTTGATTGAACGAGACAAAGAAGAAGTTGCGAATGTGCTTTTGAGAAGCTCAAGAAGAGCATATCACAGAAGGAGGGAAAAGATGGTTAGAGTGGTATAATGTGCCTCAATAAAAAGGAGGAGACTAATGTTAAATGTTATTTGAATTGTCTGAAGTTAAAATCAGGAAAGAAGATTCTTCTTACCCCAGGTCAATACAATCATTCCCAAGATGCACAGTGGTGATTAATCTCCTCTACAATAAGGTGACTTGTGCTAACACAAGAACACCAGTTTGTTGTGGTGGTAGTTGCTATGGTTTATGAGATAATTTTAACCTTGTCATCATTAGAAAACTTGGAAAATAAGTCTCCAAAAATATTCCAAAGAACTCAAGAGCTGAAAATTCAAAAGCCAAGCATTTTTCCGAAGCCAATTCTTCCCTAATCAGGTCCTATGCATTCAGAACAACTTACTGAGGCAAGAATGTCATGCAAATATGCCTCTGGCAGCTTTTAAATGAAACAGCATCCTCTTATCAGTTCCCAGCCTGGTCTCTCCCAATGGGATTGCATGTGCTTCTCAACATACAAATAAGTGCCATGCGCTTACATCTGCAAACAGTTTAATCAGGTCTCTTGAAAAATTGGCAGGATTTCTCCAAGTTTCAAGGGGTAAGACCTTAGTTTCCTAAGCTAAGTTTCATGGGCCACATACCAAGAGAGGTGTATCTCTCTGAGAAAGTTGTACAGCTTGTTTATAGTTTTTTTTCCTTTTAAGAAACAAATTTGGCTACTTCTAGACATCTACTAAGTGAAATTGGAGCTCTACTCATTGAATTTAAGAATGCAGTGTTAAGTTCTGCCAGATCTGCTCTTGAATCACTTATTAGAAATCAGCAGGACTCCTGGGGAAGGAAATGGTTATTTTCCCCCAGCAACTGGGTATTATCACTGGAAAATATGTGCACGGAGGAGGTAGAGAGTATTTGAACCATTTCTGTAAATAAACAACTCAGTGAGTATTATGCTGCATAATTCCAAAAATTTGCATCTGCAAATTTGCATTTCAGATTTCTCAAAAAATTATAATGCAAGTTAGCAGGCTTTTTATTCCTGCTTTCCCCCTCTGGTTATCATCCCCAGTTTCAGCCCGTGATTCACTAAATATTTTCCCAAATGGAAATTAAAATTATATTCTAGCTCATTGTTTCATTTTATATTGGACTTCATTGGGTTTTCAGACATTTACACTGTCAGCTTTCCTTCCCCTACTGTAAAATCTTTTTTTATTGACAATTCAATCATGTCAAGTTTGGAACAGGAGAGGCACTGATTTGATCAGCTATCATTGGATTTACAATATATAAATGACAGCACCATATCTGGCCCTCGTCTAAAGCAGCTGCCTTTTATCGATTTATATTCCACTAGCAAGGAAGAAAAATTGCAGCACAATGTAGTGGTATGGTCCAAGATCAATACCAATTTTTTTCTTAATGACACAAAGGCCAAGATAAGGACAGCATAAGTCAAAGC
Organism: Myotis davidii; assembly: GCF_000327345.1. Taxonomy (NCBI): domain Eukaryota; kingdom Metazoa; phylum Chordata; class Mammalia; order Chiroptera; family Vespertilionidae; genus Myotis; species Myotis davidii. The sequence goes on along the minus strand of NW_006282600.1, from coordinate 193,641 downwards.
TAGACAGATCAAATTTGTCCAATATCCCTTTCAATTACTGAAGAACATGCACAGGGATGTATAACATTAAAGCAAAGGAGAATATTATTCCAAGTGGTTTAAAATTGCGACATCAAACAAGAATGAGTAGCATCCTCAGATAGGATATGGAATAGAAATGAGCTGAGAATAAAGAACACACCCCCACTCCAGCTTGATCTGAAAGCGGTTGGGCATCTCCAGAGTTAGTATAACCACTAGAATTCAGAGCACTGATTCAGCTGTATAATGCAAGGGAAAGGGATTTAAACCAGGACTCCATCCCCAAACACACTGAATTCTTCAGATGTTGGTATTGAACAACAGGTAATTAAGAGCGAAATAGACCAGTTGTCTTTCAGAATATACTATGTGTAACAGGATGCTAAAAAGAAAATTACCCTAACAACTTCACAAGCTCAATAAAGTGGTTAGGCCACATCAACTCTGGCAAATCTATCTCCACTATGGCAACAAAAGGGTGCCCAATCCTGTGGGAATCTGGGAAGAATCCTTATTTCAACAAAAATGGATCTTGGGACAGGTCAAAGCAGTTCACCCTAAAACTTCAAACCCAAATAATGGCAAATTATGATAAAAATCAGTTTCGGAATGCGACTGGATACTGCGTTGGTAATTTTCTCAATTGATGGTTTTTGTTTGTTTGTTTTGGTAAACCCGCTACCAGCACTAAAAGAGCTAGGGGCGTCTCCTCATTAATCTTTATACCTGTTCTGCTTGCATATCTTGATAACCATTTCCCTTCCACTTTGACTTCTCCAAAATAGCACAAACATGGTTAAGCACCTTAAATGACAACTGTGTTTGTTTGTTCGCCATAGGGTATAAGTTCAACAGAGATTAGGTAAATAAGTGTTCAAGAGGAGCATGATGAAATCTTGGGAGGGCTTTTGTAAAATAATTTTTGAAATGAATTCAAATATGTGATCAGGGGTATAATAGATGATGTTTGAATTCCTTCTAGTCATGAGCTTCTATATTTCTAAGTAATAACAGTTCCAATGCCATATTACTAGTTTATAAAAAAGGTAGAAAGAGTGAGCCCTTGGAATCAAAGTGACTTGGGTTACCTGCAACTTACTAGCAGTAGGATCTTTAGCAAGTTATTTAGCCTTTCTTTACATCAGTGGCAGGCACAGTACCGTGTGCTATATATGCATCATATCCCATTTGAACTCCACACCCATCCTATTAGGTTATTGTCTCAATTTTAATGATGAAAAACCAGGTTCAGTGAGCTTAAGTAAACTTGCTCAAGATCATACACAGTTGTAGAGCCTGGATTCAAATCATAATTTATATAGTTCTAAAAATATGTTCTTACCACTGCTCCCATCATGCTGCAGTCCTTCCAGTACAATATAAGTCTGATTATTTTCTGTACTGTCTCTCTGGTCACTGAGAAATCAAGTTGGGCCACATAGCTAACAACAACAGAACTGTATAAACCCATCTACAATGTGAGCAGCCAATGACAACATATATATCTGCTCAGAGAATGCTTACAAATAAAACATGGAAACCTCAGTTCAAGCCATGTTTGTTACCAATATCACCATGGATGATATATCTAACTGAAGAGAAATGTGTCCCAAGTCAAAAGACAAAAAAATGGAAATTGTAACAAGAATGTAATGGGCAGAATAAGACATATATCTACACAGCCCATTTTGACTTGATTTTCAAGCAGTGTTGTTAATGCATTTTTCTTGCAATTTGGTGCAATATTTATGGATTATGACATCATATAATGCAGTTTAGTTGTGGATAACAGAAGTAGGCAGTTCAACCTGGTGTGAAGTACTCAGAAAAAGGATGTCTTGTCTTCCATAAAATATCATGCTAGGACTTGAGTGACAGTAAAACCAGTGTCAGCAGATGGGTTGTGGGCCTGGAAGGTAGACCACCTAGTAGAAAGCACTATTAGAAGTTCAGGACGCCAAAGAAATAAGACAGAAGTTAGGATAGGCAGTGGGGTCATGTGTTTGGGTGGCACAAATGGGGGAAGTGCATACAAGAAATCCTTAATTAGGGTTCCTAGCTTGAACCAAATACTCTCACTTACTTTCTCTCACAGAAAAAATATACCAACTCTCCTCAGCTAGAAGCAAAGAGGTTAATGATATCTGGCTGACAAGGCCTTTTGAAGGTACCGGATAGCTGCAAAGAACTGAGCAAAAGAGCTGCTAGGTGGGAGACAGTACAGGAATATAATTAGGCACTGTTGCACTGGCATCTCTAACTGACTGTGTGTAAAATTATGACTGGGAAAATGTACTCCAGGAAGTTAGTCCAATAGCCAGCACATAGTGAGATCTCAACATCTTTTTTCCAGTCCTGCAAATAGGATTGTGCCTAAAAACCAAAGAGTAAGAGTTTCCAAGTGTATACAAAATGATCTTCATAGCCACACAACTATAGAGAAATATTTTCAACAGAATCATTTTTCTAACACCAATGGTAACCTTAAAATAGCCTATTTTGGAAATATAATGTATACTAATTATCACCAGCTAGCAAGATGTGTACTCCATTAACTAATAAACTTTGTGACTTCATAAGCAGGAAAAAAATATTTTTGGTAAGGTTATAGCCAATTACAGTCATGTTCCACATAACATTTCCGGTCAATGATGGACCACATGTACAATGGTGGTCCCATAAGAGTATAATGAAGCCAGGAATCTTGTTTCCTAGTGACATCGTAGTTGTCATAAATCATAGCACAATGCATTATTCATATGTTTGTGGTGATGCTGGTGTAACAAACCTACTGTACTGCCAGTTGTATAAAAGTATAACGTACAAATACAGTAGTAGGCTATAAGCATCTAGGTTTGTGTAAGTACACTCTATGATTTTGCACAATGATGAAATAAGCTAATAATGCATTTCTCAGGACATATCTCCATGATTAAGTGGCACATGACTGTATTCAAATTCTGAATTTCTGTATAATCCTGGAATGTTCTTTAAACGGTCCAAATAAACAAAGAGCAACAGTGTCACAATCTTTATGTAGTCAACTGTATCTGTCATTAAGTGATATTAACACATAGATAGTTCTATTCAAATTGTAGTAGAGTGGATAGTTGCCTTATCTCTCTTTTGAAGTATTTCCTTCCTTTAGTCTCAGATTATGTAATTGAAAGAGGCAATTGGGGGTATAGAATCACAAATACATTAGAATCAGAAGGCCTGAGGCCAAAGCCTTATTTTTATCACTTACTGGCTGAAAAACACTTTGTATTTCAGCTCCCCCACCTACATAACAAAGGTAATAATATCTACCTCCCCCCCCAAAAAAATAGGTTTTATTCATCTTTATATCCATCGTGGACCTGAAAATTGTGCCAGACATATAGTCAGCAGATTCCCAAGAACACTTTTTGCTTGGTGGTAAAAATTGCAAGAAAAGTTAGTATTTTTGGTCCTGGAAAATGTGTTTGCCACTCATTAAAATAAATATTATCATATTTAAGTTTTCACGGATACTCAAATCTTTTTTGTTGAAATAGATTGCTTTGATCTGATTTAAACTTCAACTTTGAATTGGCATCACTTAACCCAGTGAACAAGTAACTGCAGATACTATGAATTTTTGCCTTCCTAAAGGCATGCATGAGGATTACATACCAAACATTCAAACATATTCAGAAGATAAAATTAACCTAATTGCCATAGGATATAAACAAGATCCAGAGTCTAAGAGTATAAAATATACAACATGTCCAGGATATAATCCAAAATTTCTTGGCATACAAAGAACTAAAAAATAAAACAAAATGCAACTCACATAAGCATAGATAATCAATAGTTTCCAACTCTGAGATGACACAGATAATAGTTATTGCACAAATATGTTAAATCAGCTATCATGAAAATTCTCCAACCAATTAGAGCAAAAATTCTTGAAAAAAATGTAAAGGCAGGGTGTTTCTGCAAAGAAATAGAAGTTATAAATGGGGACCAAACCAAATTTTAGGTATAAACAATACAATAACCCCAATAAAACTCACTAGATGAATTCAATGGCAGAATGGATATGACAGAGGAGGATTCAGTAAACTTAAAAATAAAGCAATATAAATTTTCCAATCTGAATAACAGACGGGAAAATATTTGAAAAAGAAAGTGAACAGAGCCTTAGAGATCTGACAAATAACAACAAAATGTCTAATATTTATATCATCAGAGTCCCCAACACAGGAGAAAAAATATGGTGCATAAAAATATATTTAAAGAAATAAAAGCTTAAATTCCCCCAAATTTGGCAAAACACACAAATGGACAGATTCAAGAAGCACCGCAAACTATGAAGTGGGAAACAAAGAAATCCACACCTGGTCACATAATAATCAAACTACTGAAGACTAAATGAAAAAAAAAAAAAAAAAACCTTGAAAGTGGCTAGAGAAATATATTGCTTACAGGGGAATAACAATTTGAATGACTGTGGGTTTCTCATAAGAAAAAATTGAGGCAAGAAAGAAGTAGCACATTTTTAAAGTGATGGGAAAAAAAGAACTATCAATCCAGAATTCTGTAACCAGTAAAAACATCTTTCATATATGAAGATGAAATTAAAACATTCTCAAGTGATGGAAAACAAAGAAAATTGATAGCAATTGAAGTTCTCTAAAGGAAGTTGTTTATGCAAAAGGGAAAAAATATCAGAAGGAAAATTAGAAAATCAGGAATGAACTAAGAGAAACAGAAAAAGTAAATATATAGATAAATAAAAATAGACTATTCTACTCTTGAATTTCTAAAAATATGCTTTGCAGTTAAAAGAAAATATAATACCTATGGCATTATTGTATTTGGATAAGACAACTACAATATAAAAGGGGAATGATATGGGTTCTAAGTGATGGAGGATTTCTGCACTCAGATTAAAATGAAAATATATGATTGTAAGAAGGCTGTAAAAATTCAAGTATGCATATTGTAATCCCTAGAGCAATCACTAAAAAAATCTATAAAGATATATATTAAAATAAATAAATAAACTAATGGAATAATACAAATTTTCAAATAACCTAAAGGAAACTGTAAAGGAGAAAAAATGAGATACAGAAGGGAACAAACAGAAAACAATAATCCAAACATATCAATAATGGCATTAAATATAAATGGTCTAAAAACCCAACTAAAAGAAAGATTGTAATCTATATGTTGTCTAAAAGATATCCATTTTGGATATGGTTGTATAGATACATTTAAGATAAGAAAAGGAGAGTGATGATAGCAAAACTGGCATGGTAAGAACTTCTGAAAATTTGCTCCTCCATAAAAGAAAGTTTTTTTTTTTAAGTAATAAAAATGCGAGAATCAGAATTTTGAGAATTAAACAAAGGCTTGCAGCAACCCAAAGAGCATTTAATTTTTAAAAGGGGCTGCTGCACCTTGATGAGGACAGTGAATGTTTGGCATTTAATTTGCCCTAGATCTATCTACTGTTCTCCTGCTCTGAAGTAGCCTTGAAAAATAACCTGTATTCCTAAATGAGCAGAATGGAACTTGAGACCTTTCAAAGCCCCATTCCCCCACAAAATTGTTATGATTTGACCTGTCTGGAATTTCTCAGGAAGACTCAAATTACAAGGCTCTCTGTTTTGACCTGATTTGGAGTGTGGTCTGTGTGAAAAGTATTTTTCGTCATGGGGTGGGTGTCAATGAAAATTACTAACAAGTGTTTTATCTTTGTGACTGATGTGATAGATAACAGCTGCAGGAAAAAAATAGACTAAATGAAAAACTTACTAGAAAATCGTATCCATAGAGGCTTTGAAAATATTAGATACAGTCCTAGAAATATAGATAGTTATGCACAAGTCTAGGACTGTACTAATATTCATGCTCAAGAAATACCTGAAAAGGCATTAAGATCTCACTTACAGTTGACCTTTATGCTCAGGCAAGAAATGATGGCTTAGGCAGAGTTGTGAACTCCCTGGTTGAGTGTTGAAGGCATGCCCCAGCACACCGATAGAGCCACAGCAAAGACTGGAAAATCTGTTGGTTCCAGGCATTTAAGAAATTCTGCCCAGTCTTTAGTTGATCAATAAGCTAACTAAATAGAGATGTCACTGACCACACACAGAAAATACAGACTTCAGCAGAATTAATTAAGAAAACTCACTAAACAAACAGACATAATTAAAACAAGTAGAAACAACCACAAAAAGTGGGGAGAATTTGAATTCCAGAGCTACCACATTTTATTATTTAAAATGCACAGTTTTTAACAAACAAAAAAATCACAAGAAATTCAAAGAAACAAAAAAGTGTGGCCCATACACAAGTCGAAAAAAACCATCAGTAGAAACTTCCTGTGGAAACACAAACATTGGACTTAATGGACAAAGGCTTTGAGTCAGCTATTTTAAATATGATCAATGAAGGAAAGGAATTATGTCTAAAGAACTAAAAGAAAGCACAAAAATGATGCTATACCATGAATATAATATTATTAAAGACATAGACATTATTTTAAAAAAGAAATAAATAGAAATTCTCAAGTAAAATGGTAAAATAAATAAAATTTAAAATTCACTAGAGGTCCTCAACAGCAGATTTGAGCAGACAGAAGAAATAATCTGTGGCCTTGAAGATACATCAATTGAGACTCTTCAGTTGGGAAACAAAAAAATAAAGGAAAAGAAACAGAGCCTCAGAGACCTGTGGGACACCAATTATAACAATATATACATACTTGGTGTCACAGAAGAAAAGAGGGGAGACGAAGGTACAGAAAAACAAGTCAGAGAAAGATAAATATCACATGATCTCACTCATTTGTGGAATATAATGAACAACATAAACTAATGAACAAAAACAGATCCAGAGACAGAGAAGCATCAATCAAACCATCAAACCACAGAGGGAAGGTAGGGGAGGGTGGGGGTAAGGGGGAGAGAATAAATAAATAAATAAATAAATATATAAATAAAATCACTATGGAAGTCCAAGAGACCCAAAATAACCAAACCAATTTTTAAAGAGTAAAATTGGAGGAATTACAGCACTTAATTTTAAGTCTTACTATAAAGCTCCAGTACTTTAGGCAGTAGACAGTATATTGGTATATATCTATGAAAAACTGAAAGTCCAGAAATAGATCCACACACATACAACTAATTGAGTTTGACAAAGGCTCAAAGGCAATTCAATGGAGCAAAAACAGTCTTTTAAACTATGGTGTTGGAATAATTAGACACATTTATAGAATAATAATGACCCTCTCCCTAAAATCATACCTTATACAGAAGTTTATCAGCAAGAAACAGAAGACATGAACGACATTATAAACCAACCAGACCTAATAAACTCAAAATTGATTTTAGATCTAAATGTAAATTATAAAGCAATAAATTTTTTGGAAGGAAACACAGAAGAAGTTTTTTGATTCGAGATTAAGAAAAGCATTCTTTTACATGACACCAAAAGATACCAAAAGCACAATCTATTACAGGAAAAAATACGATTATTTGGAGTAATTAATCACAATTTAAACTTCTGCTCTGAGAAAGACACTTTTAAAGAGAACAAAAAGACAAGCTATGGACTGGAAGAAAATATTTGAAAATCACATATCCCACAAATGAATTGTATTCTCAATATAGCAAGAGTTCTCATGTAATATATATGCTGAGAGAAAAAAGATAATCTCAAAAGGTTACTGTATGATTCCACTTATAGATGTTCTCAAAGTCACAAAATTATAGCAATAGAAAACACATCAGTAGCTACTATGGGTTAGAGTTGAGGGAAGATCGTGACTAGAAAGGGTAACACAAGGAAATTTGTGGTGACAGACAGTTCTGTGTCCTGATTTTCATGGTGTATTCAAAGCTACACATGTAATAAAATTTCATAGAACAATACATGAAGAAAGTACATGTAAAATTAATAAAATCCTAATTAAATATGCCTGAGTTGATAGTATAGTGCCAATGTCAAGTTCCTATTTTGACAATGTACTTTAGTTATGTAAAATATTATCATCCGGAGAATCTGGGTGAATGGTACATGAAAATTTTTGGTACTATTTTTGCAATTTGTTGTGATTCTTAAACTATTTTTAAAATAACAAATTCATAGTGTGATTAAATAGGCTTTTGATTATTCTACCTTGACATTGACAAATTTTCACTTCCAAGAATTAAGATTTTCATATGCAAAGTCTTAACTAAATGTTGTGTTGACTATGAGAAATAAAAGTCATTTGGGGCAGGAGTTAAGACCATTGCTAGGGGACTGTCTTGGGCGGGGGGAAAAATGGACACATATGTAATATCCTTTGTAATAAATAATAAAATTTTTAAAAAAAAATAAAATAAAATAACAAATTGCATTAAAGCATTAAATAGCATAAAAACCAAAAAAAATCAAATTTAAGAATGAGCAAAAGTCTTGAATAGACACTTCACTAAAGTGCTCAACAACATTACCATTGGGGGAATGCAAATTAAAGCCACTGTTGAAGTACTATTGCATATCTTTTAAAATGGCTAAGATAAATATTGCTGGTAATACCAAGTGCTGACAAGAATCTGAAATTACAGCAATTCTCATCCTTTGCTAGTGGAAATGCAAAATTGTGCAGCCACTCTGGAAACCATTTGGCAGATTCTGATAAAGTTAAACATACACTTCTCATATAACCCAGAAATCCTACCTCTAGGCATTTATCCCAGAGAAATGAAACCTTATGGAACTTATGTTAACACAAAAACTTAGTTGTGTATAACATCCTTATTTTAATTTCTCCAAGCTGGGAAGCAACCCAAATACCTTCAACTTGAGAATGGAAGAACAAACTGTAGTACATCCAAAACATGAAATACTACTCAGCAATATAAAGGAACACATATGCAACAACTTTAATGAATCTCAAAGGCACTATGCTGAGAGAGGGAAGTAAGCCTCCAAGGTTGCAACACTGTACAATCTCATTTGTGTGACATTCTGAAAAAGCAAAACTATAGTGCTAGAGAATAGATCAGCACTGCCAGGAGTTAGGGCTGGGATGCTATAAAAGAGTACCATGAAGGAGAATTTTTGAGTAGTGGGTCTATTTGGTATCCTCATTTCAGTGGTGGTCACATAAATTTATGCATGTGTGTTAATAATAAAAAATCTGTATACCAAAAGAGACAAGTTTACTGCTTATAAATTTTAAAAATTAACCTGATAATACCAGTAATATCATCATTTCACAATCTAGAGATTTAAAAATAAGAGCACATATATACATAGCACTAAGTAGAGGCATTTTCTAAGTGATTTACAAATATTAACGCATTTAATTTTCACAATAATCCTATGAGGTATGTACTAGAATTTTCCCCATTTCACATCCAAGGAAAGTGATATACATTGACAGACCTAGGAAGTAGTGAGGCTGGAATTAAAGCCAAGTTTCAGTCTAAGTCCAGAATCTCTGCTGTTAAGCATGTAGCTTTACCATGCCCTGTTCTATATGCTATGAGCTCTTTACAAGACACTCTCCTCATTATTAAACCAGTCTGAGGTACTTATTAACTGATATTTTTCTGAAGAAAGTCCCTATGATTTAGAAAGATAAATGCATGCACCAAATAAGTCAGGAGAAAACAGAAAGTGAAAGATCTACCTGACATAATTTACACTTCACTTTCTCACATACTGTACTGATATACACAGGTGGCTGGTTTATTGCCATTTTTTTTTGTTCTCCTTGCAGAAATCCATATGATACTTGCTACTTAAGTACAGGCAAAAATGAACCTTTATTGTTCAAAAAATTGCCAAAGGAAGTTTGAGTTTCTAAGAGTAGCTGGAGAAGGAGGCATTTTTAACTTTGCTTGTTTATTTAGAAATAAAATGTATTTCTAAAGGCATATAAGACAATGGTACTAAAAAGATTATTAATTTATGCTGTCTTGGTTTCTTCCTACCACACTAAATTTGACTACATTCAGAACAGTAAATGAAAACACACATGTGCCAAAGTGCTGAGCACAGACATAATACAAAATCCCTCCTTGAGGAAAAGAAAGAAAATAGATGTTACTGAGGACAATCCATGCTTAATTACTGTTTTAGAAATAAATTGACCAGAAAAATTAATTGGGTGGTGCTGTTTAAATTGCACTGTCTCTGCAAAGTCTGATTTTACTTTTAAGGGAAAACAAAGCCAGATATGTTATTTCAGGAGGAAAATGGACCCTTCAGGTTTTTATAGATAAGATGCCTTTGAATTGTTTTCTTGCTTTTACATGTTCAAAATAAGTCCTAAAATGAAGGGATGATTTCATGAAGCAGACAGGGAAATGAGCCTGATTAAAGGTTAGGCAATATACAAGGACAAGAACATATATAAGGTTTGTCATTAAACATCCCTGGACATATTTAGTGACTCTCCCCAAATCCACATTCACAATACCACAGCCAGCTGTATACTGTAAGGTCTACCATTTGAGAATCAAACTGTCTATTTATATTTCAAATACATTACTCTGTCAGTGATTTGAAAATTTGAGGGCAAAAGTGTACCAGGGGCCAGGAAGGGGGAGGGAGGGTCTAATTAAAATGGGAAGAAGAGCATGATACATTGGCTCTTCATTCAACAAAGCACCCGCTAAGTGCTGGGCACTGCCCTAAAGGTGGGAGATACAGATATGGCAAAGATCCAGCCATCACCTGCCACCAGGAGCTCACAATCTGGTTTGGGAGATCCCAGAGCATTTGGGGGAAATTCAAGTGGAGTTGTGTGACTAGAGTTTACAGGGCATATGAGGATGGGAGATTGTGAAGCTAAAAGAAGATGTAGTAAACACACATTGAAGGGCTTTGTATTCTACGCGAAGGAGTTTTATATTTTGTATCTTCGGTTGAAACACAAATAATCTATGTTTACTGCAGAATACTTAAAAACACAGAAAAGCAAAACATATTTAAAAATTGCCTGTAATTTCACAACCCAAAGCTGCATGCTATGTGTCTGTGTCTATCTCTCCCCCTTTCTATATATAGATATGTCTCCTTCTCTCCATCTACTGAGATAAATGCATGTATAGTCAAAAACATATTTCCCCACTAAATAATATATAATGAGTATTCATGTCCTTAATACTTCTTTAATGATATATTTTTATTACCTGCATAGAATTCATCATATTGCTATTTTGCAATTTAACCAGTCCTTCATTGCTGGTTCTTTCCTATTTTTGCAATTATAGCAGGAGTTATTTTTGAAATGGAACTGTAGTTGCATTCCATTGTAACTATTGTTTAGAAATGTGGCAGTTGTGGGCCACAAAGACGTTAAACTGGTAAAGAGAAAAGGAAGAAGAAAAGATCATTGTCATAAATTTTAAAAAAAAGTCAAGCAGTATACAAGAAGACAGGTGCTTTTTAGTAGATAGAGAATACTAAAAGGGAGAAAAGAATCTGTTTATGCTATGGAACTAATAAGTTACTTATTCAATAAAACTTTATTGAGGACTTACTCAAAATATATGAATTAACCTAGACCCTGGATCCCAGAATTATCTGACTGAGATTTCCAATGTGATTTTCTATGCATGCTATCATCAATCAGTCAATGGTTCACTTGAAGCATCTGATCCTTGAAAAGAATTGACTGAGCATGGTAGCTAGACAATCACTTACATTTCCCAGTTCTGTTTTGTAGTGAATTAAATCCCCAGGAAGCCAAGTACTTAGGCTATATAATCTCAGTCTCCGAAGAAATGTCTAAACTGAATTGCGATGTAATATTACACTATCACCTTTATGTAAAAGGTTGATACTAAAATTATCTATTTCAAAAGAGTTGTTGGTCATTTGCAGAAATGCAGGCCTTTGTTTACCTTCTGTATTTGAAACAATGTTGCGATCCTGCTGGCTGAAGCCCAGTGACTAAAGAAGT
>NW_006282600.1:172016-181342 GCF_000327345.1 Myotis davidii | reverse complement strand
CTCTGTCACTGAAGCAAGCAAGCCTCATGTTCGCTTCAAGCTGCCTGGCTGCCAGCCACCATCTTGGCTGGCATTTAATTTGCATATCGCCCTGATTAGCCAATGGGAAGGGTAGTGGTCGTATGCCAATTACCATGTTTCTCTTTTATTAGATAGGATAATGAAAGCATAATATGCTAATTAGACCATACAGATGAATGACCTTCAGACGTCATTCCGGACGTCCTTACAGATGAAGCCACTGTGGCAGAGGCCGAGGCAGAGGTGGTTAGGGGCGACCAGACAGGCAGGTGAGCAGTTAGGGGCAATCAGGCAGGCAGAGAGAGTAGTTAGAGGCGATCAGGCAGGAGGGCAGAGTGGTTAGGGGCAATCAGGCAGGCAGGCAGAGGTGGTTAGGGGAGATCAGGCAGGCAGGCCGAGTGGTTAGGGGTGATCAGGCAGGCAGGCAGGTGAGTGGTTAGGAGCCAGAGGTCCCAGATTGCAAGACAGATGTCCGACTGCCGGTTTAGGCTCAATCCCACAGGAATTCGGCCTAAACCGGCAGTTGGACATCCCCTGAGGGGTCCCAGAGTGTGAGAGAGTGCAGGCTGGGCTGAGGGGACCTTCCCCCCCTGCACAAATTTTATGCACCCAGCCTCTAGTATATAGAATAAACTTGCTTAATTAGATCTGCTTTCTGGTGTAGCTAAACTTTTTCCAGCCCAGTGAAGCACCCCAACTTCTCTTTCAGGTAATTGTCAGCAACACAGCAGTAAATATCAACAGGAAGAAGATTATTATTATAGATCATGGAGGGAGAACAAAGAGCAAAATACTTAACTACAGCAGTGTTTGACTATATTCTGCGCATTTAGAAAACACGAAGTCATTTTCATTTCTTACTTCTTTCAGTTGGGTCAAGTTTCTAAACTTTCTGAATCTCAGTTCTCTGTCTAATGAAAAGAAAGTAGGATTCCATCCAGTCTCCCATCTACCTACTCCAGGACTTCTGTGAGGATCAAATGAGATGAAGCATGGGAAAAATGCTTCACAGGCATTTGATTAAAGTGTGAAATGTTTGCACCTAGTTATAAAGCAAGGTGTGTTCCTGGGCTGAAGAAACTGCAAGGAGGCTAGTCATTGCTAGGAAGAGGAAGCCAGGCGTTATTATGTGACATCATTATCTGGTACCCACAGCCATTATTTCCGGGCTGGGCTGGGCTATGGGTTGCATTTTGCACCATGGGGTCTCGGCAGCGTTGGCTGTGATTTGGTGGGGTGTCGCTCCAGGATGGTGGCGGGGCCTGTGTCCCACTTGGAGAAAGCCAAGTGTTGCTTTGTGGGAGCCAGGTCCGTGGTGCCATTTCTCTATAAATGGCCAGTGCGTGTCACGGCCGCTCCTGCATTGAGTGTCTGCCCCCTGGTAGTCAGTGTATGTCATAGTGACCAATCGGATGGTCGGACACTTAGCATATTGGCCTTTTATACAGAGAGAATAGATTATCTCTCACACAAGGGCCCATATAATAAATTTCAGGCTAAAATTTGTCTGGGGAAGAGAAAGAGCCACATATTTCTGCAGCAACAATAAAAATTATACAAGCCAATGTATTTTCCTGTTTACTTTTTGTTGCTAGGAAACAGACTACTGGATTGGCTTGTCCAGATACCTCATAGCATGCACACTTTCTGGTTCTTTTGGTTGGTTTCCTTGTTTTTTAAATTTTTGAGGTCCTATTGCTTAATTTTGTATATGACCTCAGATCCTTTTGAAGGTATATAAAATGAAATAATCTTAAACTTGGTCAACAAAAGTTTTTGGTAGCAGTTGACCCACATGGTACTAAAATTGTCTCAATGATTGTCAATACCTGATACTTGATGTTAATAATTTTTATGTAGTGTAATTAAAAAGTCTGCATGTGATTAATATCTTAAAATATTAATGACATATTAATGTTTTTATTAATGACATATAAATATACACATGCAAGTATTAATAATGTAGCATCTCAAGATGACTAAACTTCTAAAATAATCTATAACTCACAACTTTTTTATGTTTTATAACTCACAACTTTAAAAAAGAAAACCATCAGCTGTTCTTTTTCTGTGCAAAAAGAAATAAAGAATGGAATAAATCAAATTCAAATTTGTAGGAAAGTGTTTTTTCTCTGTTCTCTTCCTCTGATCTATAGAGAGATGACTTATAGTGAAACCTACTTAAAACTCTTCAATGGCTCTCCAATGCCTTCAGGATCCAGTCCAACAATTGTATGAAAGTGTTTTTCTCTGTTCTCTCCCTCTCATCTGTAGAAAGATGACTAATAGTGAAACAAACGTACTTAAAACTCTTCAATACCTCTCGATTGCCTTCAGGAGAATATCCAACTACTATGGTAAGATGTTCATGCCATCTAAGTAAAAAAGGCAAATTACAGAACAATATGATCTCAATGTTAACAGACAAACACACATAGAAATGAAAGACTAAAAATGTGCACTGAAATTGATTAATAGGGTTAATTTTTAAATTTTAATTTATTGGAGTGACATTGGTTCATACGATCATATAGGTTTCAAGTGTACATTTCTATGATACATGATTTGTGCCCACAACACAAAGTCACATCATCTTCTGTCACCATATATTTGGCCCCCTTTACCCTTTACTATTCCCCCCACCCCTTCCCTCTGGTAGCCACCATACTGTTGTCTCTGTCTATGAGTTTCAGTTTTATATCTCACATATGAGTGAAATCATATTGTTATTAGCTTTTTCTGATCGACTTATCTCGCTTACCATAATATTGTCAAAGTCCATCCATATTCTCGCTAATGGTAGTATTTCATCCTTTCTTGGTTAAAATAATTCTTTATTGATCTATATAGTCTTAGTTTTCAAATGAACATGTATTATTTCTGTCTTTTAAAAATAATAATCCTTTTTAAAAGTTCAAATATTCACATATTCCAGAAATAAGAGACCCACTGGAGGCATGTTGGAGCTGGTAGAACACTATAAGATTATCTGTCCTGTTTCTCTTTAGATTGAATACACTTTGGCTATGAGAAAATACATGATATCCACGAAGTGTCATAGTTACTCAATGGATGACTTAGAATAGATCCAGGGCTTTACCCAGACCAGAGCTCTAATGCCTTAGCTACCTCTCTGAGACAGACTGGGAAATAAGACTTGAAGATTCCTTCCAACTTTAAAAATCTATGAAATATAATCTGGCAATGTAGCCTCTCTCAGATTAGAAGTCCTAGAATCAGATAAGAGAAACAAATTAAAGTATTTTAAGGCAAAATAATTTTTAAAGACACAGAATCATTTTTGGACCTCAGTAACATTTCACCTAAATGAATAAAATATGGCACACAAACAGAGATCTTTTGGCTGGCCTCCTGACCCCTTGTTCCAGAGGCTTATTAAAGGCTATGTTGGGAGACTGATTTTTCTTCAGAGGCTGGGAATTGGCCTGAGCATCCAATGAACATCTCTTTCCTTCCTGTAAAATGTTCTTTCCCTTTAAAAGCTTTGAGCACCTGAACTACAGCCACATTAAACACTAAGGTCACTTTGTTATTGTTTTCAAGTGAGGGGACAGTGGTAAATCAAAGAAGCACAGAAATTTTTGGACCACTGGCTCCCCATCTCTGATCATAAGCCAAATTATGATGACCAAGAGACATCCTCCCTACTCTCCTGTATAAATATGAAGTCAGGTATGGAGTATGACTTTTGTTTTGGGGAGATGAAAGAAAATAATAATGAAGGTGATCACTGTGGAAATTTGTCCTATCAGCAGCAACTCTTAAAAATGGACCAGGCCAACAGTTCTTCTGAGGCCATCTTGGCCTAAGTCTATGTTGGGAGACAATTCTCCATGGATCTCTTGTGTTTCTGCACATATTGTGAACAGCTGCACTAAGTGTCTTTGTGCTGAAATATCTTTTCAAGGATATTTCTATAGCAAACAACCTTGGAGGGGAGAGATAGTGTCTGAAGTAAAGAGCGGATTTGCTTATAGGCTTGGAAGATAGAGATGACTAGTTTCCACTGTAATAAAGATAATGTGTCTTTCTGGAGCAAAAGGCTGTGTGCTTACTGCCCATTATAAAAGATTTGAGCTCCCGAAGCTCAGGGTTACTCTCCTGTAATGCAACCCACTGAGTGTGCAGATATCACCTGGCCATCTTCACATCATCTTATGGGTACTGGGGCTCAGAGGGGCAGGGCAAAAATGCTGACACCCTAACTACTGCTACTACTACTGCTATGCCAGCATCCATCAAACTGTCTCAGGCTAACTTGCTGACTTGCAAGTCAGGGAAAAAGCTCAAATCTGTACTCCCTGACTATACCTCCACAAAATCCATGGAAGAAATTTAGGGAGAAAGTAAGGAACCTACAACCTAAAGGTTAAAGCATTTTTTGTGACTCAAAATAGTCATTGTCACATAACAATGATTATAATGTAAACATTATAAAGTAGTTAACTATTTTTTTTTTTGCTTAAAGTATTACAAAGGGTATTACATATGTGTCCATTCCCCCGCCCCCCGCCCTAGACAGTCCCCTAGCCTCCCCTATCCCCCAGTGTCTTATGTCCATTGGTTATGCTTATATGCATGCATACAAGTCCTTTGGTTGATCTCTTACCCCCCTACCTCCTGCCCCCCAACCCTCCCCGGCCTTCCCGCTGCAGTTTGACAATCTGTTTGAGGCAGCTTTGCCTCTGTATCTATTATTGTTCAAAAGTTTATTAACTGCTTTAGTTGAAACTAGGATCACAGGGTCACAAAACTTCATCAGTGCCTGCTTTTCATCCATAGTGATAAAAGAACAGATTTAGACTTACTGCAACACTTTGACAGAAACTAAACTGCTTTATGAAGGACCTCCTTGGAAGAATAAAAAAGTCTAGTCACCAATCAGTTGTGTACCTGGGAGTGTCTTGGTTGAACTCTCAGACTAAATGCCAGCAAGACTTTTTTGACATTATTCCCAATTCACATAGTATCACTGTCTAAAAAATAAAATATTCAGAATAACTAATTCATTTTGGGGTATTCTAGTTTTTTTTTTTCATTTTTATTTCCCGCTCATTATAAATCATACAATATGTCAATGCATTCTTTTAGTGCAATTATAACAAAAAATATAAGGCACCACTGGAACTCTTTATTAAGCAGTGGCCATGTTCCAAAAGCTAACTTGGAAAGATGTTATTTCAACTTCAAAAAACAAACTGATTCTTAAATGCCTACAGAAAGCTGAATGGAGTTTAGAATTACAAGGTTATTGCTTTACTATTAAAAAATTCAGTAATTACCTCTTAGCTATGGGTTTACATTATTCATAATATGTCATTGTAATAGCCTGTTTCTCTGCATCCTAAAAAATAACCCCATTTTCAGTTGTGAATATTTTTGTCTATGCAGCTAAAATGACCCATAATTTATTTTTTCCTGAAATAATAGGTTATACTCAGAAATCCTCATCTCCATTTTTAAAAATGAAGAGAGATGGAATGAATATTCCTGTCTTCACCTTCATGTCTAGCAAATATGTCAAGGTTCCCCATTGTCTTTGCCTGAAAGGATCCCAAAAGTACTTGTGGAAGCAGATGTTATGTCAAACTCATACTGAGCCCTTCAGTCTCTTTGCTCCCTGATCACATTAACTTGACATTTGGAAATATTGTATTTAAAAATTATTATCACACATAAACTTCTTAAATATTTCTGATCAAAAAGAAAGCTGCAGGGTATCAATGAAAACAATGGTTTAAGTAATTTTTACATACAGAAAAAGCTTTCATTCCCCTACCCCCTATTCAGATTCCTGGTTATTGGCCAAATTTATTCTTCAAATGTGGATTCAGAAGATTGCTCTGTCAAAGCCAGAGCAACTATTCTTGCTCCTGACCTAACTGCAATACAAGTTTTACTAAAGTTAAAGCAGTGCTAAAGGGCATAATCCTGTGGAGTCCACTCCCCCACGTCCATCCACCTTCTGCAAAGAAATCAATAGAAGGCTTTTTACCAGGTCTCTTTAACTCCCTTTGTGGGAGGTGGCAGAAGCAGTTCCAATGAGCTGTTGGGGCAAGATTATTGACTCAGTGCTAAGGGAGCTGACTTTAGCAGGCAGCTGATTTGATTCCCACATAGAGTGGCAAAAGAGCAGCTTTGAAGGACAAAGTTACAGGAGGAACAGGTAAGGAGAACATAGTGCTGATTGGTTGCTCAGAATGGCTTTGTCTCTGAGTTGAGTTTCTTTCAACTGAAAGTCCCCCATCCCATGTCCAGATATAAACACACCATCATTAGCATTTGCGCCATCTGCTTTTTATTTCTGGACATTGTGGTGGGAGGGCCTTATTGGGAAAACAAGAGAGGAAACAGGATTTTCAGAACCTATTATTTTAGTATTTTCATTTCCTAGCCCTCAAAGTATTTTTGGCTCCCCCTTGTGGGAAGAGGCTATATAAAGCACACCTTATGTGGAGACCCAGGAGCCAACCTTTATTGGGAGGGTCTGGGAATTCTGGGACAATAAACTTATTTTAATTAAGTTAAAGAAATCAAGAGGGCAATTGGGTGAAGGAAAATGAGTCATTAGTGCTTTGGGGGTAATTCTCAAGAAGCTCGTTACTAATAGTGGTTCTTTGTTCCCCAATTTAAAAAAATATGTATCAGTTAAGATATCTCCTAACACAAAACAGTCATGTGTATCTGCTGGTTAATGATGATTAGAAATGTGGGTCCAAACACATACCTCCAAACACTAAAACAGAAGAAAAAATGAACTAGATTTTAGGAGATCTAGGTTCTAGTTCCATCTCTGTCACAATCTTACCAAATGACTTTTGGTAAGTCACTTAGCTGCTTCAGTCATTATTTGTCCATAATGTTAGAGAGTTTCAAATTAGAGAGAACATCAAAATATTAACAGAAGTAATAGTGTCTTGTATCCAGTATATACAGATTTATAGGCAACATTATATGACCTATAGAGCTCCTTCGAACTCAGTGATTCTAGGCAAAAGTAAGCAGTTCATAACCATTAAGGTGAGGCTGGGGAATGGGGAATGAGCCACAGAGATGTCTTGAGTCAGATAAATCTCAATCTAAATTCATCTCTCATTCACTGTGATCTTGGGAGCCTGTTTCCTAATCTCTAAAATGGGCTTAAGGATAGTAGTACCTATCTCATTGAATTGTGAGGGTTAAATGAGATAATACAGATAGACCACTTAGCACATTCCTGGAATATTAGAAAACAATTGGAAATGTTAACTATTATCATTAGCATTACCACTCTTTTTTTCTTTTTTGACAAAGGTTTTGACTTAAGCTTCCCAGAAGCAGTGTGTTATATGGACAGTAGATAGGTCAAAGGAGAAAGTTGGAGTTCTGTGGAGTTGGAGCAAAAAGTGGTTGCAAAGGGCCTCATTGTGAAATACTTAATAAATAAATATTTTTAAAGGCAGAACTTTGTTTTTATCCTGATGATGCCTGCAATTGTGGGCCTCTTTTGGCAGAATTGGACATTAGACTTCAGAGCATAGTTGACAATGACTCTCAGATACCTCTTCTGAGAGATTCATAAATAAGTGTTCAAAACAGCCCATAAATATTATACATATATATTTCCCATTTTACCCAATAATGCATTGCCTATGCTTTAAAGTTCCTTTATAAAAAGTTTTCTAGTATTTTTCTTTTGCCAGCTTGGCATTCTATTACTCTTAAAAGCATAAAGATGCCTACAAACAGAGATTTCCTAATGCACATATTTGTTCAAGAAACATCCCAATGTCTACTCATGTCAGGCTTGACATAGGGGTTAAAAACATAAGAAGCAGCACTATTCTCAGAGAGTTCACAGATCAGTAATGAGGCAGGTCATTCATCCAGAAACGGGATAGAGGAATGGCAAACTTAGATAGGAAGGTAGTAAATTATGTTTTGAACATGTTCAGTTCGTGATGCCTTTGGAGATGGTATCTATAATGACAAAAGTTTAAGCTGAAGATATAAACTTTAGTCCTCTGCAGTAGGCACTCATGAGGTCACCCAAGTAAAGTGTGTACAATGAGAATAGAGAAGCAAAGATAAGTCTCTGAAGAAACATGTTGAAAGGGTAGACTAAAGAAAGGGATCCATGAAAAAGACCAATAGACAAAATACACGCAAATGGGAAAGAAGACACTCAGGAAAGAATGCCAGCCCAGAAACTACATGAGGAGTTTCTATATAGAAATTATAAGACAGAAAAGTAGTAACTGTTAGTACAGTGGGGCCTTGACTTACGAGTGTCCCGACTAACGAGTTTTTCGAGATACGAGCCATGTCTTGGCTGATTTTTTGCTTTGAGTTGCGAGCTAAAATTCAGGTTACAAGCCAGCTTCAGATACCCCACCGCTAGTTGGTGCAGCGAACGTCACAACAACAGCCCAGCATCACGTGTCATTGTAATGGTGAAAAATGATTTGACATACGAGTAATTTGAGTTACGAGCTCCGTCACAGAACGAATTAAACTCGTAAGTCAAGGCCCCACTGTACTGTTAATATTATTTCTATTTTTAATACTCAGGTTTTTCCTCATCTGCATGGATGGTTTGGTAGCCAGCCTCTAAGGTGGCCCCCAATGATGTGCACCTTTTAGCATCCATGCTGTTGTATAGTCCCATTCCATAATCAATCAGGCCTGGCTCTGCATGGCCAATAGAATATAAAAGAAGTGATGATGAGTGACTTCCAAGTTCACACCAACAAAAGGCATTGTAGCTTCCACTTTGGTCTCTTGGATCATTTGTTCTATGAAAAGCCTGCTGCCATGTTAAGAGAACATTGAATTTACCTATGAAGAAGCACATGTAGAGAGGAACTGAGACTCCCCACCTACACCAATTTGCCAGCCATTCGAGTGAGACACCTGGAAATATATACTATAAACTCAAGCCTTCTGATGGATGTAACCCCAGCCAACATCTGACTGCAATCCCATTAGAGACACCCAGTCACAACCAATTAATTCACAGAAATCATGAGAGATAATAAATTATCATTACTCTTTTAAGCAAGTATGTTTGGAGATTATTTGTTATGCAGAAATTGATAACTATACAAATGGTTCCCTACCCTGAATCTAGATGACAATAAAAAAAAAAAAACCTGAACCCTTTTTTGGGATCTATGTATTTCTCGGTATCAAAAATAACTTTCTCCTGGTTATTTTTGGTACATTTCATTAAACTTTTTTCTTTTTTTTATTTTTAATTATTTAGCACTACACAAACTACATGGCTGTTGTCAGGATCATTCCTT
>NW_006282600.1:153444-171786 GCF_000327345.1 Myotis davidii | reverse complement strand
AAAAAAAAAAAAACCTGAACGCTTTTGTGGGATCTATGTATTTCTCGGTATCAAAAGTATCTTCTACATGGTCATTTTCGGTACATTTCATTACACTTTTTCCTGTTCTTTATATTTAATATTTTAGCACTACACAAACTACATGGCTGTTGTCAGGAATCATTCCTTGGTTTATACATCCTTTAGGGAAGAGATGAAGCCCAAATAATAGATCTCACAGAAGACAATCATCAGAAGAAAGCTAAACGAATAATCCAGATGTTTTCTGAAAGAGGGATTATGAATGACAAAATATAACTTGTGAAGCAAGACAAGCTAGCCATGACATCTAAGGCCAGAAGAATCTTAAAAACATGACTGACCCTCCATGATGAGGTCAATTGTATTTGTTCTCCATAAGAAATAGTATGAGAGGGTCACACTAACCATACAAACCCAGAGATGTTTGTACAGGAGCTCTAGATCGATGGGAGACTGAACATAGCCGTTTGTAAAACTTTATTTGGTAAATCCATTTTGCTTCAAAAAAAGAAAAAAATCAGAACTTATTCTTCACATTCAAAGAGAGGTAAGCCTTGTTTCACAAAATCCTCTCATTCTTCCTGCTTCCCCTCACCCTCATGCTTATGGAAGAAAGATATGGTTGGCTTACAAAAGTAGCAGCATATAAGGAACAGTTTTATTTTTAAAATATTTGTCCCATTTTAGACTGCATGCCATGTTCAATTCAGAAAGTATACTCACTATAGATAAAAAGTAAGTAACTAGTGGTCTGCAGCTGAAAGAATTTGTAGAAAAAAATGACTAATCCAGGGACAAACCCTGAAGGTCCTGGCTCAGAAGGAAGGAAGGTTGTAGAAAACAAAGGAAGGAGAGAAATACAAAATCTTTTTTTGTACTCCTCTCACATTCCACCTTGGTGAGGCTAGGATGCAATCTTCCAAGTTTAGACAAATGACTCTGCTTGTATATGCTAACTTGGAATAGATAAGGTGCTGGTCAGGAGAGACACAAGTGATACTTAATAATAGATCAGATGAGTTGAAAGAGGAAGTCGGGCTTATAAAGAGCTGAAAACCAAGAAAAAGGACAAAAGTCCAAAATAAAGTATGGAGAATGCAAAGCTACAAACTAGTGGAGTCCTGCTGACCTACATAATGTGCCTGGCTGAGGACAGACTTTAAGTGTTCCTATGAAAGCTTTTCTTTCTTCAACGATGAGGGGAGATTAGGAAAAATTCAGCCTTTGACAAGAATAATAACGTAGAACTAGAAAGGGAATACCCCCTTCTCAGATACGCAGGAAAAGAAAATCCAAGTCTGAGATCAAAGCGGGACCAAGCAGTGACTTTGGACCTAGGAACTAGGACCTTGGGCTCCCTCAGAATTCTCTCTTTAGTTAAATGTCACACTCCCTAGAGTTAAGGAGATTGTGGTTAGAAAAGGAAGAAAGATATGACACTCTTACAAAGTAGCAGCATATAAGGAACAGTTCTAATTTAAAAATATCTGGTCCTATTTTAGACCACATGCCTCTACCAATTCAGTTCAGATAGTATAGAAAAATTCATAAATATTTGTGAATGTTCATCAAAATAAAACAGTAAAAACAGTACATTAAATGAAAAGAATATTAATGATATTTGGTAAATGAGTACTAAAGGATGCCATACAGTTAATTTTCATTTACCATTGCCTGCTGACTGCCAACTTCCAGGACTTTTCACCCTCATAGTTTTAGTGAAATGTTTGCAAATTATCTTTTCTATGTTACAAATAAAATATTTCTTAAAAAAACAGTTTTTCCTTTATCCAATCCTCCACCCAAGCGTTTTGATTTTGAGTCCCTAGATAACACTCCCTAATTTACAACTGGGAGAAGGAGATTTTTATGATCTTGGTCCAAAATTCTTGACATGATTGGGAAAATACATAGGTACAAGTCTGCAATGTCTATAATTTTGAGTAAAAGAATTCAGTCTTAGAGTGAAGTGAACAAAATGTTGCTTAGCAAAAAAAAAAAATTTGATTCACATATAAATAACTATTTGAAATTAGTATGTTAGGAGCTACTTCTAAAGTATTCCACGTTTACTCTCTTAAGCAGTTTAAAAGCCCCCTCGGGTAATCTTGTTTACAAATTAACAGAATTTTGAATTAATGAGGTCTAACGGCTTTCTTTTTAAATAACTTAAAATACAGGCCAACTCTAACACATATGGAAATAATTCTCCCTCCACTCCAATGATACACTGGACCTCAAAGACATAACTTTTCTTTGGGGAGCTACTGAAGAATTCTTGCCAGAGATTCACTTTTTAATGGCACCGTTCTAAAGTGAATGACGA
This sequence comes from Myotis davidii, assembly GCF_000327345.1. Lineage (NCBI taxonomy): Eukaryota > Metazoa > Chordata > Mammalia > Chiroptera > Vespertilionidae > Myotis > Myotis davidii. The sequence goes on along the minus strand of NW_006282600.1, from coordinate 169,439 downwards.
ATACTCTAATATCTACTTCCTTTATATACCAGATGGCAACAAAAATGCATATTTGTCTTCTCTACTACTCTTTCCATATTTCTCTCAAAAACCTGAAGGGATGGTTTGGTTTTGCAGTCATCATAAATTTATTACAGTGAACTTATGACCCGTCTAGATGAGAACCAGAACAATATTCAACATGAAAAGGCAAAATTCACTCAGTTCTATAAAACTGCCTTCTTTCAAAAACCCTGAAAAATAGCCCCTTTTATTTTCTTTACATTGTTCTCTATAAGTGCCACTCGAATGTTTTATTTTTAGTTTAACCAGCCCTTATTATACTATATTGTATTTTGTGTGTATGTGTTACAAACAAATAATCCTTAAGATTTGATATAGTAAGATTCAATGACATTTTAGCAAAACTTCATCTCCTAAACTAGCTTTGCTTATAGAACTCATTCTGAAGCTTCTGTTACCCAAACTTCTCCTTATGACAACTAATAGATAGCAAACTTTCATTAGGCAGATACCCTAAATGTTTTTTTATTTTGAAATCGCTGGTATGTGACTCCCTCCAGTCACATAGAAAGAAAAAGCCAAGAGTACCTAATTTAAGTGGATTTATAGAATCAAATTATATGTATACATACATATACACTGAGTATATGCATATGAGACAATATAAAGACAACAGACATCCAGCAAGGCAAAACCCATAAAACGTTTTAAGATGAAATGATGTAATTATACATGATACCACATACAGGGCATTTCTCCACAGTTTGCCATCTGTAGTAAGGAGTATTTTTATTTCTCTCACCAAAGGGCATATTTTATCCTTTCTTACTTCAGAGTGGGAATAGATACCTTTTAACAAATCTCTTAAAAATCTGAGTCTTGCTTGAAGATTTATTTCCCTACCATAATTTTCATTATCCAGGAAGGACATCTTATATGAATTGTGTATTTCATATGCTTTCCATTTCAGGTACCACTGCGCACGCACTCACTAAAAGCAGAGATCCAACTGCCTATATAATGGTTTTATAAATGGAACAAGTTGGCTTAAATTGAAACAATTTTAGGAGACTTTTCCATTGCCTATTTTCCATGACAGTTCTCCAGCTCAGGGCTTTCAAATCTGAAAAAAAGAGATCTTTCACAACAACAGTTTGCATACCCATAGGCACATATGTACAAACAGTACACTTTTCATAAGTCACTCTCAAAAATAAGAATAAACTGTTTTTCAAATTAGGAGTTAATTCTCAAGGTTTTGCCCATTTACAGAGTAAAGCACAATGCCAAATGCCTGATTTTTTGGACAGGAGTCAGAATCAAAATAATATTTTGAGCTCCTTTTTTAAAAAAAAATTTAATTGGGGACAGAGAGAGAGAGAGAGAGAGAGAGATTTTTCCACTTATTTATGTAGGTCTTCATTGGTTGATTCTTGTATGTGCCCTGACCAGGGATTGAACCCGCAACTTTGGCATGTCAGGATGATGCTCTAACCAACTGAGCTACCAGCCAGGTTTTCAGTTTATTTCTCTGGTATCTGTGTCTACTACTGTACAAAAGAAGTTCATAGAAGGGAAATACGTGTTAAAATACCAGTCAGAAGAGACAAAAGAAGCGACTACTTGCAGAGATAAGTGTCTGGGTTTTTTTTCCCTAAAAATGGAAGCATGCATTGATAAAGCAAATCAATTCTGCCACTTCAATGAAGGAAGAGGGAGTGGTATTATTTTAAATACGCTAAATGATAGAAAAAGGGAAGGGAAATAGTTTCTGTATTTCTTATAAAAGATCAGTCAGTGTTAATAAAAACAAAAGTGGAAAGAGATGCTGCTAATAATTATTATAGAAATATTCATAACAAGCAAGAATGTACAATTAGTTCAAACGCAAATATAAATCAGAGTTTACTGACACTTCATGGCTACAGATTCTGTGTTTGCTTGGGGGGAGGTGAAGAAAATATTGAGTAGGGGTGAGAGGAAAAGTTGAATGAAGCCAAGGGTATCAGGAACAAATAGAAGGAAGAATTCGTTACTTTAAAAAAATCCATCCTAGCTCTATTTCCTAAAATATTCTATGGTATTCCTCCCGTAGAGCTCACAGATAGAGAAGGGTAATGGACTGGAATATAAACTAGGAGATACACAATCTTCACATAAGCCAACTGAAGTGGCCATACCCAACAAAAAGCAGCACTGAAACATGCATGCTGATAGACTGCAAGAAAATCAATGCTGATCACATTCCCAGAGGAAACTGGAAACAATTGGAAATAGACAAGAAAGTCTTCATTTCCAGTGACACTGATTAATTTTTTTCATGAAAAAGTCATTAAAATTGTAAGGTTCAAAGGCACACCTTTTTCATGGTATATAGTCCCTATAAGGGTTATGCAGTCAGCAAGGTACACATTAGTGTTGTGGGGGAAGGAGAGCTGATATGTTGTAGCACTTAGTATAATAACTAACACACTCTAAATTTAATCTGTGGGAGGGAGGGAAGGGGGAAGGATGTATAGAATATAGAGAGTTAGAAAAAAAAGAAGATCATCAAAAAGTTAGGAAGTAAATTTTAAGAGTAAAATAACAACAGTTGACTTATTTAAGCTTAGATAAAATAAGGAAAAGAAAAAGATTTAATGTCTTCCAGAATGTTATATACATGGCTGATCTCCATCTCTATTGAAGACAGAACAAGATTAAATACCATTTAAAAGAGTTAGGTTAAATATAAAGACTTCTTGCCAAATTCTTGAATATATTACTAAGGGAAACAAGATATATTAAAATAAAATGTATTCACACCTAACAAAGATAAACAAGGTTGGACAACGGACTAAATCAGTTCACTGAATTTCCATATGGTTATGATAACTTTCTGATCACTGCCAGGAAGAACTCTCAAATTCATATACAAATTTTATAGAGACCATGGAGGTATGTGTTTTTTCAGTCACTGTACTTAACATCCCATCCTGATCTATCAACATATAACAATAATATGCCTATAATTCACCATAACCTTCTAATAAGATTTAATACCATCATTCAGCTCAAGCGGCAAACATTTCTATTTCATCAACATCTTTTTTTTTGTAAGCTCCCTCAACCACTCTCAAATCTTTTCCATATGGTAAAAAAGTAACAGAAAAAAAATCTCATTTCCTGTGCCTGGCCTGCCTGATCCTTGCTGGAGTCAGGGCTCACTTAACTGTCACCTGATCCTTTGGTCCAGTCCTCACCTGATCTCTCTACCCTCACTCACTCAACTGTAATCTCATCCACTCCTAAACTCATAGAGCTCTGTATTTACCTCTCTTACCACATTCAACATATTTCATCTTAGGTTGTTATTGGGTTGTGTCTTCTCATTCCCACCAGGCTAGATGTCCCTTGAGGGCAGAGATCATGGCTAACCCATCTCAGGATTCCTATGACTCTGAAGAAACTATCTGAGTAGTGATATTTAATGAGTTGAACTACAGCCATTTCCTGGGTTTAAAGATACTGTTGCCTAATCAATAGTTCACTGACTGGAATTTACCTAATTCTCAATTTCTTCCATTTCAAGTCCAGATTGTTGTGCAAAATATTATAATGGACGAAATCAATAACCTTCACTTTAAGCCCTAAGTTTACAACTTTAAACTCATATACTAAAATCCCGTTCACTGGATATGCTCATATTTATGGTCTAATTTATGTGTTGCTGTTGTTTTTCAAAATAAAGCTAGCTCAGCTTTTCCTTACAGCTCAAGATAGAAAAAAAATGTTCCAACTTTACTGTTCAAGGCCAGTAAATTCACAGGATTCTCCTTAGCTTCTCCACAGTCACTTATAAAATGATTTGAAGAGTGAAGGTTCAGAGTTTCACACAATTATCAAAACCTCCAAAGTTTGGTAAGTACTCTGAAGAATGAGAAGGTATCACAACTGCCCAATTTCTAAGGGGGCTGGGTGGCCATCAATAGCTAACATCACCATACCAAACATGGAAGTGGTCTTTACTCTTACTCAATAATCATTAATATAATAGCTGCCACCCTCGGAGGAAAACTTCCAACGTAAGTACAAAGAAATGCTAACTGAGCCTGTGGGCTCAGAATCATGCAAGTTCCATTTAATGATTAGTACAATGATCATGCAATTTCAAGTATGTATAAGGCATATTTGGTAAGTTTATCCTTCCTCACCAATGGCAACTCCTCAGCTTAGAGGCCCAAGAATGTACTTGGGATGAGACTAGTTTTCACCTCGTCCAGCTTCTTTACTTAGTCAGAATCTCCAATTAGGAGTGAAATGGTGATAATATTCAGGATTAAACATGAACTTTCATTTGTCTAAATGAGCTATTCCAAAATTCACACCTCAAAGATTCTACTTCTCATTTATATTCAGCTGTTCTCCACATGAATACCTGTTCAAAATGGATCCTTCTAAAAAAAGTGATTTTTAATTTGGCCAAGGCCTTACAAATGTCCTTGCTAAATAAAATCCCATAATGCACACTATTCCAATTTTCTTCACTTGTGCCTCCAAAACAGAGGATTACTTAGGTCTTTAGATACTCCACCATTAGCCCACCCTACTGGTAAACCAGATAATATTTTAATCTATCTACTTCCATTCCATACTTCCCAGTATAGTAGTTACAGTACAAATTGCATAGGTTTTGTATAATCAATCTTGTTTCCTCAATAGAAATCTTGCTATTCTCTTGGAGGTGGGCCTAACTCTTCCAATTATTTCACACTATTACCCTAAAATCTTTCTCCTTTACTGATTCTTTTCCAATGACATTAATATAAGTTCTACTTTCCTTTTCTGTTGTTTTCCTCCTCCCATATGTTGCATCATCCTTATTTGCACGCGAATCCATAATGAAATCAACTATACATTTTCCTTTTTGCTTATACTCCTGCAGATTGGTACATTTCTTCTGCAATTCAATTCTGAGTACTTTTCAGCAAATTTCAATGTCATGCATCTCCCTAAGATTTCTAAATTGCTCATATCAGTTGGGCTTAAAAGCATATCTAGAAGAGAATTCAAGCATTAGGGATAACTTCTTGACCATGAAAGAGACTTATACTTAAACATGGAAACAGATAACTGAGGGAAAGGTTACAAAATATCTATCTTTAGAAATGTCTTCTTTTTAAAAAAAATCTTTATTGTTGAAAGTATTTTTCCCTCATTGACCTCTTCCTGTCTGTCCCAGCCCCTGCCCCAGGCCTTCACCACTCTACTGTCTGTGTCCATGGGTTAGGTATATATGCATATAAGTTCTTTGGTTGATCTCTTCCCACCCACCCACCACTACCTTCCCTCTGAGATTTGACAGTCTGTTCCATGCTTCTATGTCTCTGGATGTATTTTTTCAAATAAAATGAAAAATTGTCATTATTTTTAGATATCTAAGCAGAGGGATGAACTCAACTGGATTATTTATGTCCCTTCCAGGTCTAAAATCACACAAAAAAGTCATCTAACTATATTTCTCAAATTTTGCTAAGAAAGCTTTAGATTATTGCAGAATGATGATAAAGTTCATTAAGGCAAAGTCAAGTCAAGATATTATACCAAATGACCCAATAATTTATTCAGTTTGAGTTCCTCTTGGGAGCAGATGGAATGTGTAATTTAATAAGACTTTTGAGAGGTGGAGGGGTGAGACAGATCTGTCTTCCTGCCTTCTCTTAAAGTTGGTGCCAGGCTGCCTCCAGAAAGGAAGACAGGAATGATTAGAAAATTTATTGAGTCTGGAGCATTGTTTATCCAACTAGGTGCAATCAACTACTATAACTCTGCTTTTGAGAACACATAGCGAAAATGGAATTCTTTGAAAATACAGGAAAGATTTCCTCATTGTTTTGGGAATGAAATATATCCTAAACTTTTAAAATCTTGGCAAGTAACTAATCACTTCTAATTAGTTGGTTGTGAAAGTCTAAAAAACGGGAACTTTGCCAGTCAAGAGATAAGCAGCATGCTGAGATGGAGACCATGAAACTGGTGGGAAGTTAGGTAGAGCCAAGAAAGAGGCACGAGTGTGGGAGATGGGCTCAAATAGGCCAGGTTTCCAATAATAACACACAGACTGATTTTTTTTCCCTTCAGTGATGAGGCATAATAATGTATAAATAACACCCGTGCTTTGAAACACTGCTATTGCCTTACATTAATACCATAGCCACCTATAACTTTTTCTGTACCCTACCTTGTAGATCACTTCACAGGCAATGTCATAGAAATAAGCAACTCCAAAGGGCTAAGAATTATAAGGAAAATTTAGGGAAAATCTCAAATGAAGAAGGTAAGGCATATCTTTAATATGGAATGAATGCAACATGTAATTTTTAAATCCCAAAAGAAAAGTAGTCACCTGTTTTATTCCTTTTAATGCTAGTGACCTTTTACTGTATAGTGAGAAGCAGTACAGAGTATTAAAAAACCCAATGAAAACAGATATATTAAAATTAGATAAACAGGAATTCAGATTCCATGTCTACCACTTCATAACTACGTGACCCAGAACAAGTCAGTCAACAATTCTCATTTCTCTGATCTGCAAAATGGGTATAATCACATATATTGATAGTTACTATGAAGAACGTGTACACACAAAAAACAAAAACAAAACAAAATCATAGCACAGTAGCATATGGTTAACAATAATAGTTCATTTCTCTTAAGATATACTTGTACCTTTTCTCTCCCTCCTCTAGCCTCCTCAGCTAGCCCTCATCTCCTGTTTCCTTCATATTCTCGTTCTCCAGCCAATTGTCATTTCTCTACAATAGTTATTCTTCTTTTCCAAGTGCACCCTTACTTATGGCAAAACCTTAGCAATTAGCATAAATTACTGGCAGTGATTAGATGCCTGGCAAATTTATAGGACTAGAAAGTTTTCCAGATGCTCAGGATTTAAATGTCAAAAGTAACAACACAATTTTGGCAAAACATTAAGCATCTAGATACATTGAGTATTATACTAGATATTGGGGTTACAAGGATAAGGACTCATTCTCTGTCCACAAACAACTCGGAGCCTACTTGGGGAGAAATACAGAAACAAATAATTGTAGTAGAGTGTAAGAAGTACAAGAAAAAAGATATGTGGGAACCCTTGTGTACTTTTGGTGGGAACGTAAATTGGTGCAGCCACTATGGAGAACAGCATGGAGGTATCTCAAAAAATTAAAAATATAGTTTGACAGACTACAGCAGGAAGGCCGGGGAGGGTTGGGTGGGGAGAGGGGGTAAGAGATCAACTGAAGGACTTGTATGCATGCATATAAGCATAACTAATGAACACAAGACACTGGGGGGTAGGGGAGGCCAGGGGAAGGTCAACGGGGGGAAAAAGGAGACATATGTACTACTCTTTTAATATTTTAAGCAATAAAACAAACTTTAAAAAAAATCTTACTAGAGATACTAAAAAATATTCACAATAAAAGATGGCACTTTTTTAAAAAATTAAAAATATAACTACTATATGATCCACCAATTTCAATTCTGGCTATCCAAGGAAAACAAAAACTCTAATTTGGAAAAATAGATGCACCCCTACATTCATTGCAGCATCCTATCTAATAAAAGAGCAATATGCAAATTGACCATCACTCCAACACACAAGATGGCCACCCCCATGTGGACACAAGATGGCCGCCACAAGTTGGTCAGCAGGGGAGGGCAGTTGTGGGCCATCAGGCAAGCAGGGGAGGGAAAATGGGAGGGACCAGGCCTGAAAGGGATTGCAGTTAGGGGGAACCCAGGCCTGCAGAGGAGAGCAGTTAGGGGTAACGAGTAGGAGGTGACGAGGCCCACAGGGGAGGGCAGTTGGGGTGACCAGGCCCACAGGGGAGGGCAGTTAGAAGCAATCGGGCCAGCAGGGGAGCAGTTAGGTGTCAGGGAGATCAGGCTGGCAGGGGAGTGGTTAGGGACAATCAGGCAGGCAAGCAGGCAAACATTTGGGAGCCAGCAGTCCTGGATTGTGAGAGAAATGTCTGACTGCCTGTTTAGGCCTGAATCCGGTGGGATCGGGCCTAAACGGGCAGTTGGACATCCCTCGAGGGGTCCCAGATTGGAGAGCGTGCAGGTTGGGCTGAGGGACACACACCCCTGTGCACAAATTTCATGCACTGGGCCTCTAGCTATTTATAATAGCCAAGATATGGAAGCAACCTAAGTATCCATCAATTGATAAAAGAAGATTTTATATATACATACATTGGAATATTATTCAGCCATAAGAAAAGAATGAAATCCTACCATTTGTGCAAACATAGATACTCAGCATAGAGGGCATTATGTTGAGTGATATAAATCATACAGAGAAAGACAAATATCATATGTCCTCACTTATATGTGGAATCTAAAAAAAATAAAAACAAAATAACCAAGCTCACAGAAACAGAGAACAAATTATTGGTGGCTGCCAGAGGCAGGGAGTGGTGGGAGGCAGGTTGGGCAAAATGGGTGAAGAGAGTAAAAGTTACAAACTTCCTTGCCGAAACCGGTTTGGCTCAGTGGATACAGTGTCGGCCTGCGGACAGAAGGGTCCCGGGTTCAATTCCGGTCAAGGGCATGTACCTGGGTTGCGGGCACATCCCCAGTGGGAGATGTGCAGGAGGCGGCTGATCGATGTTTCTCTCTCATCGATGTTTCTAACTGTCTATCTCTCTCCCTTCCTCTCTGTAAAAAATCAATAAAATATATTTTTAAAAAGTTACAAACTTCCAATTATTAAATAAATAATTCATGGGGATGTAATATATTGTATGGCAACTATAGTTAATAATACTGTATTGCCTATTTCAAAGCTAAGAGATTAGATCTTAAAAGTTCTTATCATAAGGAAAAAACTGTAACATGTATGATTGTGATGATCATCTTGCAATATATGCAAATATTGAATCTTTTTTTGTGTGCGCCTGAAACTAATATAATGCTGTATGTCAATTATACCTCATTTAAAAAAGAGAGAGATGTATGAAGTACATAGCTGGCAAGAAGGATGGGAAAACACAAATTACTGGACTGGACTAATGTGGGGGCTGAGGATGGGAGTAGGATAGTAATTAAGGATTTTCTCATAGAAAAAGATGCTCATTCCGCTCCTAGCTGTATCACCTTGGCCAACTCAGTTCACCTCTTTAAGCCCCATTTTTCTTATCAGAGAAATGAAGGGACAGGTTTGAACAATCTCCACTAGTCCTTGAGGAACTGATGTTCTATAACTTTTTTACCAAGGAAGAAAGTGAAGGGAAAATAGCTCCAGATTCTATATTTCTTCTCTCACACCCCAATTTCTTCTTCATTCATTTTTCCTTGCAGACAGTGGTCATTTATAGTAGCTTTGCTTTTGACTCTATCAAGATGGTGCTGTGTTTATAGATTTGATATCATGGTTGCAAAAGGGCTCCTTTCAGCAAAAACGAAGTTCACGTGTATGAAAGGATGAGTTTTCCTCATTGTTCCTTGTAAAATAAGATAATAGTTTGAGTTTTGAGCAATGGTTTTAAATTTTAACGCCAGAGATTCTCTTTTTCACAAGACTTCAAAAACTATTTTAGTAACTTACCACTGACCCTCACAAAAGCTCCACCTCTGAATCCATTTAGCAAGCATTTATTACGGCTTTCTCTGTGTCAGGCATAGGCTGGGGGCTATGGGAGATGCAGAAATGATTAAGATATGGGCCAGGTTGTCAGGGAGCTTATGATTTATTTAGCGGTGGTGGCACTGAGCCCGGTGCTATATAAAACATATTAGCAAGGCAATTTTGTTCTGTCACAACTGGAGCCATGAGTCCTCAACATGTATATGTGGTTTTGACTAGAAGTTGTACATTCAGTAAGTGTTGAAAGCCACATGTAAAAACTGAAGTGCTTTCATAAAAAAGTTCAACCCCATTAGTAATCAAAGAAATAAAAGTTAAAACAATGAGATTCTCTTAGAAAATGGCAACAATGTAAAAGATAAAATGCAATGACAATAAGAGTGTGGTGAAATGGGTATTCTCATACACTGTTAGTGCAAATGGTAAATAAAATATAGAGCGCATCCATAATAAATTATGGTACACCCACCCAAGTAAATTCTATGCAACCATTAAAACATTGTCAAGAATATGTAATGATATGGTAAAATACTCATGATCAAATATTAAGTGAAAATAGCAAGTATCAAACTGTGTGTAAATATAATCACATTTTGCTAAAACAATATATTTTCCTTGGTGAATATATAAGAAAAAAGACTAAAAGGAAATATACCAGAATTTTAACAGTAATTATTACTGGATAGTGTGATTACAAGTAATTTTATTGTTCTTTTTAATGTTTCTCTGAATTTGCCAAATTTTCTGGAAGAATACTGTTGCTTTCTAGTAATAAAAAGATATTACAACACATAACAAAGGAAGAATAAATGCTAAAATGTCAATAGCAACTTTCCATGGATAGCAAGATAATAGTATGAGTGTTAATGTTCTTCATATTTTTAAATTTTTTGTAAAATGAACATGAACTAATTTTGTAGGCCTAAAAATTAAAATTCAGTTAAGAAAAACTGGTCTGTCAAATGAATTAGCAAGGACTAACATGATTAAGCATATCAATATATTATTCAAATAAGTCAGTTCTACTCTCACAGCACTTTACAATACTTTTAGGCTCTATCTCCACTGATTTATGGTTGGCGGCTGGTCACTTATATGTACTTTAGGGAATCGATAATTACTGCGTGTTTTGAAGGAATGCTGTGATGGTGAGTGTGATAGCATTGGTAAAATGCTTTGAAAGTGAGGACAAAAGATATGTAATAAGTAATAATGAATATTTTAATTACATACTGTATAATGTTTGTGTTTAAATTATACTCAGCAACTTCATCTTCTCTCATTTCTTGAACTATCATGTCTATGCAGATGACACCCAAATCTATCCACTAAGATTTTCTTTATATATTTAGGTACTCCTATGTTGAGTGCATATATGTTTACAAGGATTATATCCTCTTGTTGTATCAATCTCTTTAGCATTATGTAATGTCCTGATTTGTCTCGTTATGGCCTCTGTTTTGAATGATATAAGTATTGCTATCCCTGTTCTTTTTGCATTTCCATTTGTATGAAATATTTTTCTCCCTTCACTTTCAGTCTGTGTTTATTTTTTGTTCTGAGGTGGGTCTCTTGTAGACAGTATATATTTGAGGTATAATTTCTCTTCCACTCAGCTACCCTATGTCTTTTGATTGGAACATTTATTCCATTCATATTTAAAGTTGTTATTGATAGGTACTTATTTATTGCCATTTTATCCTTTATACTTATGTTCCTCTCTCTTCCTATATCTCTTCTTCTTCTTAGAGGGAGGCAGGGGAGGGAGGGTAGAAAGAGATTAACCAATGAACTTGTATGCATATATGCATAACCTGTGGACACAGACAATGGGGTAGTGATGGCCTGGGGGGGGGGGATGGAACAGATTGGAAGAAGTTAATGGGGTAAAAAGGAGAACCTATACAATACCTTCAATAAATAGGGTTTTTTAAAAATAAACCCACATTTCTTGCAAATCGATGAGAGAGAAACATCGATCAGCTGCCTCCCGCCCATCTCCCACCGGGGATGTGCCCACAACCCAGGTGCATGCCCTTGACCAGACTCGAACCCGGGACCCCTCAGTCCGCAGGCCAGCGCTCTATCCACTGAGCCAAACCGGTCAGGGCGCAATACTGTTTTGATGATAATGAACTCCTTTAGGTTTTCTGGGGGTTTTTTGTTTGTTTTTGTTTATTGTTTTGTTGTGTATGTGTGTGTGTTTTGTGTTTGTTTGTTTGTTAGGTCAGAGATGCTCTTTATTTTGCCTTCAACTTTAAATAATACCTTGCTGAGTAGAGCAGTCTTGGTTGTAGCTCCTTGCTTTACCAAGGAGCTACACTTTGAATATTTCATGAAAATCCTTTCTGGCCTGAAGTATTCTGTTGAGAAATCAGCTGACAGACTTACGGTGGCTCCCTTATAGATAACTGTCTCTCCCTTGCTGCTTTTAAGGTTCTCTCTTTGTCTTTAACCTTTGCTGTTTTAATTATGATGTGTCTTGGTGTGAGCCTCTTTGAATTCATCTTATTTGGGACTCCCTGTGCTTCCTGAAATTGTGTGATGCTTTTCTTAGGTTAGGAAAGTTTTGGGCCATTATTTCTTCAAATTTTCTCAATCCCTTGCTTACTATCTTCTCCTTCTGGTACCCCCTATGATGCAGATGTAGTTATACTTGATGTTGTCCTAATGGTCCCTTAGACTGCCATCATTTTTTAAAATGTTCTTTTCTTTTTATTGCTCTGCCTGTGGACACTGTTATTTTGTCCCCTAAATTGCTGATTCAATCCTCTGCTTCATCTAACCTGCTGTTGATTCCTTCTCGTGTATTCTTCATTTCAGATATTATTTAATAAATGTCCTTTTTATTGCTTATTATCCCTTTGTTTAAGTTCTCACTGATATCATCCATTCTTTCCCTCAAGTCGTTGAGCATCCTTATAATCATTGTTTTAAACTCTGCATCTTGTATCTTCGTTGTTTCTATTTCATTTCATCCATTTTGGGGTGATTTTTCTTATTCTTTCATTTTGGGCATATTTTTATCTCCTAATTTTGTCTGCCTTTTGTATTTGACTCTGTGTATTAGGTAGATCTACTATGACTCTCAATATTGCTATGAGAGCTTTCTGATATAGATGCCTTGTCAGTGTCTGTGGTAAATATTCTAAATCACCTGAGCTAGGTGTTCCAGAAATGTTTCTTATGTGGGTTTTGTGCCCCTTCCTATTTTAGTTTAGTCTTAAATGCTGTTGGTCCATTCATGGGTGGAGTTAACTCTCACCTGGCTGACTGTAAAGATAGACCTCATTTACTGTATACAAGCCACTGTTCAGGGGCTGCCCTCCAAGACAGAGTTGTTTTCAGCAGGTTCTCGTGCCTGTCAGAGTCCCCCTTTGGCTGTGCTGTTTGTGTGGTTAGTTGAATTGTGCTATTTCTGACAGAGTCCCTGCTGGGAATATAAATTGGTATGGCTACTATGGAAAACAGTATGGAGGATCTGCAAAAAATTAAAAATAGAACTACAATATAATCCAGCTATTACACTTCTGGGTATTTATCCAAAGACAACAAAAATATTAATTCAAAAAGATATGATATGAAAGCAACCTAAATATCAGTCAATTGAGGAATGGATAAAAATCCATCTATACACACATATATATTATAGACATATTTAAATTATCATTCTTTGTTCCTTGTAGGTATAGCTATTTATATAAATGTTATGCTAGAAAACATTCCAATATGAATGCAATCTTCCCTTTCACTGATGAATGCAGCTCCAAAAGCTATGCGTTCAAGAGTCCTGGCCTCAGAGTCAGAGGACCTGGGTTCTATTTTTGCCTTACCACCAACCCACAGTCGGGTATTGGGTAGGTAATGTCCCCTTTCTGGGCCTAATTCCTCATCTTTAAGATGAAAGGAACAGACTTAGAAGGTCCAAATGATAGATGCAAAAGCATCCTGACAAAGAGGAATCAGAACCATACAAATGAGATACCTATGCCATTCATTATATTCCTGTAGAATAGAACAGGCACAAACCAGGAGCTCAATATACAACAACATAATTTGAATGACTCACTACAGCAGTGGAGCCCATACCCCAAGCCAGCAAATAACGTTTTACTGGCAAGGACAGTCCACTAAGCCTTTTGGCAATTATTCCTGAACAATAAAGCTGTCAGCTCTTGTATTAAAAATTATTTATAGATAAAGGGGGGGAAAGGAGGGAGGGGAGATAGCCTTGTTATAAGAGTGGGCTAGCAGACCTGGGGAGACATTTTAGCCTGCCAGCTATTCTGAGATGCTATGGTAGATGAGAGATCAGACTGTTATAAGAATGAATAGATATCTGGGTAAAGAGAGTGGGCCATATGTATAGAGGTTAATAAGTGAAACAATGGGCAATTCAGGAAAGCAGGCTGCTAAAGGGGTTTCCTGTCATTATCCAAGGAAATTTTCAACAATCTTTAATTTTGCCTCTATCCATCCCATCTAATACTAAATAGACACTCTTGCCTTCATGCCATTTATTGGAATTAACCTTAGGACAACTGATAGCACATAGTATACCTTTGTTCAAAGTAGGAAAAGGTTCCCCTCTGGTGCTAAAAGGGGTCCCCTATGGAGTATCCAGATGGAAAAAGGATGGATGGATTGCAAAAGATGCCCTTTCTTGGTGGATCAATTAGAAAGCATTGGTTGGCAAGTAGTACCCTGGCTAGATTTCAGCTCCCACTTGCACTTTTTCAGCCTGGCATCTACCACACTCTGGGGCCCTGGTGGCACATGCTCTCTTCCTCTCTTGCTCCTTCCCCGACCTCCATCCCTACTCCAGCATTAGTCCAGGGCCAGGTTAATTTCTCACTAATTGCTGCCCTCTCCTGTATTTGCCTGCTCCACCTCCATCACTGCTCTAATTATGCTGGGGGCTACTGTAATTTCTCATTGTACTTTGGACTGGGACCAGATTCATCTCTGAGTGACAGAACACTAAATGTTCAAGTCAGTATCTTAATGAAAAGGATCTCATTTTGGAAGATGAAAACCAAAATGAGTCTCATTGGGTGGGAAATATGTCTAAGAGCAGGTTCTAGGTAACATTTTGTCCCATAAACAATATACCTTGAAAAATAAGTCTTCTTTGTCTAATAACTCTAGGAAGTCCTATATACTATATATCTTGAAGATTAAAATCATGCATTACTGAAATGAAGGATTTCTTTCACTCAGCATTTGCCAACCTTATTAACCATCTTCCATTCAAGGCTTCATTCTCAGAATATTTCTCAACAATATAGGCCTTTTGCTCTCCCTGGCCAACCTTCCTGGAGAGGATTTCTGAAGGCAGGCATATTGGGCCTGAGGGTAAAACAATTCCAGACTTAAATTCCCTGACTCAGTGTCTTCCTAGGAATTCCCTCAGGAGGCCCAGGTGTGCACCTATGTGAAAGGAAACTATTGTCAAGGAATTTTACTCTGCCAGGGAACCAATGGCCCAGTTTATGTATGTGGGGGTGGAGATGAAGGGGGAAGTTTTGGCTGCTTCAGATGGAGATGAATAGCTTTAGTAAACAAGGTCTGGGGCTTGGGAAAGAGACACCATGCATCTGTGCAGGTTTCAGGTTTCTGACAAAAAGAAAATTTCAAGAGATTTACAGTCACCCCCCTCACCTTTCATACACATCTATGTCAAGATTTTGAGTTTGCAAAACGCTGGCATTATATAATTGGATCTTTGGCAATCCTGTGAATTAAGAAATGAAAGTAAATTTCTAGTATATGTATGAATCACTGAGGCTTTCAACCACATATTATCCTAGTGAATAGTTTAAATCCTCATAACCCTGTGAAGGGAAGTGGCATTATTATCCCCCTTTGTCTAGATTTTGAAACTGAGGCTCAGTGTGCTTACTTTGTAACAGTCACTGGGCTAGGTTTTGGGAATACAAAAGGAAAACAGGCAGACATAGTTCTTTCTTGAAAGTATTCACAGGCTAATAATTAGGGAGGCCAGCAAATAAGTGGCACTCAGAGAACAATGAAAAACTACAATGACAACCATTAGTTTGTTCTGTTTCTGAGTCTGTTTTTATTTTGTTTTGCTTGTTAATTTGTTTTGTTTTTTAGATTCCACATATAAGTAAAATCATATCGTATTTGCCTTTATCTGTCTGAATTATTTCACTGAGCATAATACCTTCTAGGCCAATCCATGCTGTCACAAATGGCAAGATTACATTCTTTTTTACTACTGAGAAATATTCTAGTGTGTGTGTGTGTGTGTGTGTGTGTGTGTGTGTGTGTGTATCACATCATCTTTATCCAGTTGTCTGTTGATGGATATTTAGGTTGCTTCCATCTCTGGTCTACTGTA
>NW_006282600.1:146510-153276 GCF_000327345.1 Myotis davidii | reverse complement strand
GATAACAGAAGGTTACTGGACCTAGTATAGTGAGCACATCATAAGGTACTGTATATAAATATCAAATCACTATGTTCTACTCCTAAAACTAATATAATATTTTATGCCAACTATGCTTTAATAAATTTTTTAAATAAAATAAGGGAAGACTACGTGACAGTTAAAAATTTTGAAAACAGCTAGCAGTAAATGAGTGGTTACTATGTGCCAAGCTCCATGATAAGTGCTTTGAATGTATTATCTTAATTAATCCTGATGACACTCCTATGAAAAGCGTTCTATTATTATTCCCATTCTAAAAATTTGGAAACCATGCCTGAGAAAGGTGAACTGACTATTCTAGAGTTGACTAGCTAGGAAAGGGTAGAGCCGGGATTCTAATTCAAATTGGTTTGATAATAGAATTGCTGTAAACTACAAAGTTAATTATAGAGGGAACTATAGAATCAATGTTGAGAGCATCTTAAACTTCATATTCCAGAACACAGGGTAATTTTTTAAGTTGACTGAAATATTCATTTTAACCCATCTGGGAGGAGGCTTTCTTTGTATAAGCACAAAATTGCAGAGGCTTAAATCTTAGCTGTACATAATATCATCACAGTTAATGATTATTCTGCATCTAGTCTGGTCACCTTTTAACTTGGGGAACTTGGGGATGCTGGGCTCTCAAAAACAGACAAAGTAACTATGACTGGGATCATTTAATTTAAATCACAAGAATGAAACCTATCTAGGGATATTTGAAATTTGGATTCTAAGAGCTAGAATCTGGCCAATTTCTATAAAAAGTTGCAACCTTGAGTTCTCATTTCTACAAAACTAACAACCCCAAAGTTTGGTCAGCTAAAATTTGGCAATGTCTTCTGTACTAGTTTATGTAGAGATTGCATCATGGGTTATACTAAATATATTTGGAGATTCTTAAAGAATCTAAAGGAGGAAAGCACAAATTCATATAAGAATAGTTTTCAGCTTCTTAAACCAAACTCATAAATTAATCTTGCATGTGAATATAAGTTTGCATTTCCTCTTTATTGGCCACAGTCTTGGTATTTTGGGAAAAGGAAAATTCTTTTTGCAACTCAGTAATTGAGTGGTTTTACTTTCCACTCTATCCTTGGAGAATGGAACACTGATTTAATAAGTCATACCTAGCTCCCTGCCTAATCAGCATATGCCAAAAAAAATAATTTACCAGGGTTCTTCTAGCTCCAGAAATATAACCATTCCTAGATGGAAGCACAAAGTTGTATCAAAATGTAGTTATTGCCCAACCAAAAGACCATATCACAAAGGTAAAACAGTCAACTCTCACCTTTATAGGGTACCAAGTCACAATTTATAGCCATCTCGCTGTCATCTTTTCTTTTAAAAGTTCTGACTATATTAATCACAGAAGAAAGAGAAACTATTCAACTGCTTTTCTCAGGTCAATTCTAAGAACATTCAGCAACATTTGTAGTCTTTACTAGACATTAATGAAAACAATAAGCAAAGCTGGGTCAATAGTAATTGGTCTCATGTAGAAAATGACAGCTAGTCAATTATTTTTGATAAGCTTATAGAAACAGCAAATATAAGATCTATGCAATAATCCCTTGTCAATAGAATAACCATAAATCTGGGTCTCAATACTTTGACCAATGCTCTAAGGAGGAACATTTTCTTGAAGCATAGTAATAGAAGAATTTTGAAGAATCATGTCATCTCTCTCTACATAAGAATGAATGTTTTGATAGTCTTAAAAGTTTCTGCTTGGCTCCACAGAGCAACAAAAACTATTCTAAATTGTATTTCTGGTAGACAGTAAGTAAATAGAAGCAAACATTTACTATTCAGACTTAGCCTTAGCAGGCAGAGAAGGGAGTCACCCAAGTGATGGGATGTGAAGAGTGCTGAGAAGGCCATACAACTAGTAAATGCTACCAGTTAAGTTTTATTCCTTTATATTAAGGGCTCTGTGTAACCACCATCAGCATCACCACACACACACACACACACACACACACACACACACACACACTCATAATATGAAAACTCCTGTGAGAGATAACACATTAGGTTTCTGATTACTGGCACATTCTCTGCCCATAGGCTGTGTCTATAAGAATAGGAATACCCAGCTACCTTTCATTAGAGGGTGAGGAGAATAAGGCAATAGATTCAAAACCTTGATCAGAGGGTATTTTATGGAAAGGGTATAGCAGAGTGGTAGTGTTGGGATGAGAGGAATAAGCATAGTTGGGGTAATATTTTAAAGGCATCAGATACTGAGCACCTTAGGAGGGGAAAGTAGAAGAGATGAAAAATGAAATAAAGGTTAAAGGGCATGAAACCCAAATTGCGCTCACTTCACGGTTTTGACTAAAACCATTCCTGTTCCCATTTCACAGGGATTGACTCTGAAGAAATTTCCCATAATAGAATTGGGAAAGTAGGCTATTATTTGGTATGTGTTCCTGGAAGGCTCACATTAACTGACAGTATCTCCTGGGAATTTATACCAAATTTGTTCTCCAGCTGTTGGCATATCATGACGGAGGGTAGGTACAAACAGCTGCAACTCCCTTTGCCTTTCCTTTCCACCTGGTCCTGATCACTGTTCAGCCCCATCCCTAATCTCTGTGAACAGGCAATGCTCACATCTTTGGCATTCTTGTCTATCCTGAACCCAAGTATAACTGACAGACTGGATACATTACCCAATTCAAAAACAAATTTTCTTGGGAGTACAAGCTGAAGATTGAGTGAAAATTTATGGGGAAGCATGTTAAATTTACCAACATTTGATTTGACTTTTTTGTTATTGTTGAAAAAAACAACATGAAGCAAGATAGTTTCTTATTCAAACATGAGTGTGAAATACAACTCTCAAACAGTGAGTGGAATAAAACTAAAATAGTGTTAATTTTTAATTTTCTTTCATTTTGAATATCCATCGTATTTAAATACCTTAAGAAAATATATCTGGTGTTTTAAACAGATTACAATTTGCCTATGGGAAAAGGGTGGCCCTGATCTTCCTGAATTGAAAATGTAATGTGTGTACAATGAACTTCTTCTTAGACTCTAGTACTTTAAATGGGGTATTGTTTTTTTTAATTTAACTTGTCCAGCTGTTGCCCTATGTACAAGTTCATTTCTCTTCCTTCAATAAAATTCAATTACAGTTATCTGTCAGATGTCTTTATTTGTATCCCACACAAAATTAAGATATTTTAATATTAATTAATGTTTTCTCCCTCTATAAGTTAAAAATTCAAACCTATCATGGAAACTGTAACTTCTCAAAGGGAAAACATCACACCATGTGATTTTAGTACTGAGAAACAATAAGAATAATTCTTATTTTTTAACATGTACGCAAACAAAACAATGCAATTACAGTAACGCTATTGCAGAAGATATTTTGAAAAATAAATTACTTTTGCAATTTTTCACAAAATAGATGCTTATAAATATTGTCATTTCATAATGAAAAGTCATAAGCAATCCTTTCCATGGGGTAACTACTTTATAATAAGCTGTGTATGTTTTTATTGAATTAAACAGGAGGAAAAAAACAGGACAAAAAACGTTTCACACAGGAAAATGCACTCAAAAAAGGAGGAAATCAGTTTGCATTTTGGTTGCTGTAACAAAGAATCTACATAAAGGTTGCTTACTTTAAAATGTATAACCAGATGTAAATCAGTTGAAACTGTTGTCTCTGTAAAATAAAGTGGCTTTTTCATCTTTTCTTACGTGTAGTAATTGGTAAGCAACCAAGAAAATAGTTACAAAAATGCAAAGCCCACATCTAATTAGGCCCTACCACTATTTTGGCATTAAATCTTCAGCATAATTAGAAAGGCCAGGCAATTCATTGTATTGTATACCAACAAGCTCAATCAGGCCACTTCACATGGGCTGGGGACACTGGGCCTCACTGGTTTTAGTAAACAATGGTATAGAGATGGCTGAGGGCATTTTAGATCCACTTATGTAGCTCTATAAAGTAACTATTACTTATCATGCAAATTTCTAGTTTTAAGTAGTAGCAAACTACTGGGATTACTAAGGTATAGAGACAATTGAAATAAAAATAGGCCAATATGTGTAGTATTTCCAGACACAATCATGTGAAGCAATGTTTTTGCCTCTCTCTGTGTGAGCAGTAAAGAGAAAAAGAAAATTATACTTAAATTGGGAGAAACTGAAGTGAAATGACCTCATGTTCCATTAACCAAAATCAATACCTTATGCAAATGCAAGTTTCAACTGGGTATCCATATTCAAATTGTAAATATGAAGCAGCATCTCTTTTTGTGTACACTCCAGTACTAGGTTGTTATTTATTTAGGAGATTTTCAGTAAATTGCATGTTTTAATCTCTGTGTTATGGGAAATGGTCACCTTCACCTCTTTCAGAAGTTACCTATGGCAGCTATTAATGCCCATAAGCAATGCAGTGACCCTAGCAGTGATAATTCCACAGTGCATATTTAATTTTGAAGTTGAAAAATGAGATATACTCCCCTCATAACACTTATTTTTATGACTCTCCTAATTCTTTGAAATTTATTATTTTCACTAAAAGCACCCAGAAGGTAATTGAAATAGATTTTCCAAATCCATTTCTAGATTATCTTAACCTACAGTAACATATTAACTCATTCATAATATTCTTAGCAAACACAGGAAATAGAATTTCCCTGATTAAAAAATATGCCAATGAACCTGTGACTTCAATATTTCTCAAAATAACTAAAGTTACTTTCAAAGAATTTCTGTGTAGTTTTGGAGATCAAACTATGGTCCCAAAACCTGTTAGTCAATAACCAGAACTGGAAAAGGGAATAGGAAAATAAGAGATGGAAGTGGCCCTCTGGGGTTGAATCTACTGAGGAAAGAACCAATGATTCTCAGGCTTCTGTGCTAGGCATTTAGAGCCTGAATAAGATCATTTACTCTAAGATTCAAATAGCTGAGTAACTCCAAGAAAAGAGTTGTTACCATCACTGTCAGGTGAGGCAATGTGTCTTCACTGAATCAGATATTAAATTATTGGGTTACTGGGCCCAGAAGATAAATGGTTGAAGGAGAATTGATAATAGTTTTCAGAGCAAAGACAGTATTAACTAAAACTGCAACTGGGGCAATGAGAAAGATGCATGAACACATCACTGCTAGAACAGAACTGAGTGGAGCCTATGGAATCACAGGTGTAACAGTCTTGGGTGTCTATTCTCCTTCCCTAATAGGCAGCTCCTCTATCCCATAATGATAATACTCTAAAAATACTTTCAGAATCAATGTGAGAAATAGCATACTATAACCTACATTCACTTGTTCATTCAAAATTTAATAAGCAGCCACTATGGGTAAGACACTGGAACAGATGCTGTGGGAAAGAAAAAAGAACAAAGCACCATATCTCTCATTAAGGAGCTAAGAATCGAATTGGGAACATAATACAAGATAACAACAACAATAAACACAAGATGCTAAATAAATGACCCCTTTAAAGGGATACAGGTAAAGTCTAGAGCAAGGAAAGATGAGTTGCAGATGAAGGAAAGGAGAAGATCTCATAAGAAGGTGCCATTTGAAAAGAAAATCCTTTGTTGGGCCTTTTCAGAAGTCCTTCTAATGAACTTTCACTTTCTTTTCAATAGGCCATAGGTACTAGCCCCCTCCCTCTCCTCCTCTGCTACCAATACTTATTCTTTGACTCGGGTTTTCTCCTGGGCCCACTGCCAAGAAGAACACAGTTACATAGACCCTCCTCCCCATCTGTATCTACTTAAGCCCAGAAACCCTTTTGAGGTTTTGTAAAGGGTTTTACAGCTAATAACTATAGGGGACCAGACAAGGTTTAATAACACACAGAGAGAAGTTCTAAGAAACCTAAAAAGGCTCCAGAAATAGCTATCACAGATCCTAAGTGGAATGGAGATGAGATTAGGCCTGATTTTCCCAGTTCCTTTCATTAAGCTGAAGGCTTCTGGTATTCAGCACTACCCATCATTCTTTGTCCCTGCTCCCCATCCTTTTCTTTCACACACTTAAAACTTGAAGAGAAAATGTAATGGTAGGAAACTGAGTGTCTCTACATCTCACAAAATATAAGCTAGAGTAAATAGCTTCTTGTGCAGCTCTTAAGAATCTTAGAACAAATGCATGGTGCCTAGGAAGAATTAATGAGTTTTGGAAGGAATGCCTTGCAAAACCAACCCCAATTTCATTAAATTACACACAGAATCTGATGCTAACCAATGTGTTTACCCATATTTTTTAAGTTTCACATTATGTCACACTTGTTGAGGTTCAGTGAACACAAGCAGCTGTAAGCATGATGGGAAAGAATATTGACACAAACCATGGCAACACAAACAAATTTCAAGCTTGAATGGCACAGTCTGCTTTAATAACGAGTACAGAATTCTATCTAATAAAGAATGAATATGCCAATTGGATGTCATGCCCTCACAAGATGATGGTGCCCACAGCCAATAAAGAGGGAATATGCTAATTGACTACTCCACCCTAACAAGATGGCGGCACCCACAGCCACAAGATGGAGGCGCCCAGTCTCCTCAGCCCTCCAGGGCTGGTCCAAGGCACAGGCAAGCCTCAAATGGCAGCTGCCTAGCTGCCGAGGGCCAGCCTGAGGTGCAGGCAAGCCTCAGATGTTGGCTGCCCAGCCGCCCAGGGATGGCCCAAGGTGCAGGCAAGTTTGGATAACGGCTGCCCAGTAGCCCAGGGCAAGTCCGAGGCACAC
>NW_006282600.1:131289-146356 GCF_000327345.1 Myotis davidii | reverse complement strand
CTTGCGCTGCGGGCAGTGGCAGCAGCAGAGGTGTGATGGGGATGTCGCCTTCCCCTGATCACCAGGTCGCCTCCTGCCCCTGAGGGCTCCTGGACTGTGAGAGAGAGGGGGCAAGCCGAGCTGAGGGACACCCCCTCCAGTGCATGAATTTTCATGCACCAGGCCTCTAGTAATAACATAAACTGTCCAAAGGGTGGGGAAGGAGAGTGACTTTTTTCCCACTTTTAAGAGTCCCAGCAACTACAGAAATCACCACTTTATGTTTCATATGGCTTCAATGAATTCTCACACATGGAAATTCACTTCCGATTTTTTAATGATGCTATACCAATCATCACTCTAACAGCAATAAGTTAGGGGTGGAAGGAATTCTTTTTACTTTTTTTAAGCCACATTTGGAAGATCAATTAATTTCATATTTTTGAAAAGAAATGGTAAGAAAATATATGATTTAAGTAATCACTTTACTTTTCCCAAATATCCAATGTTCTTGGTAGTCCCCTAAAAGTCCTCACTGTGTGACTCTTTTCTAACCTCATTTGCCAATTTTCAAATAAGTTACTTTCTCTTCTTCCATTCTTAATTTCACAAATTTCTCTTGAAATTTTGCCATTTTGGTGGCATAAACTCACAATAAAGCTTAACCTTAGCTAAACCCTGGCTCATCTTTAAATAGCATTTTATTTATAACTTGCAGACTACCTGCCATTTCCCAGGGCAGCCAACATAAACTTTTCCCATTTTCCACTATTCCCAAATTTTGCAATTCCCAAACCCAATCCTGTCCTCTTTATTGTTAGCAAATGACATTTTTCTTTACCTGATAAAATAGAAGATAAATCACGATTTCCTATGATGTCCTGCCTCTGTCTTAAAGTTTGTCTTTTCATTTAATCTCTTCTCCTTCCTTCCTGTCTCAAGCTACCATATTCTCCTCTCCTCTACTCTGAAATATATTCAAAGAGGAATTAACACTGACTTCTTCAACTCCAATCCATGTGGCTTTCACACCCATTATTCTAATAAAATTTGGTTCTCAACTGTCACCAATGAATTCAGAGTTGCTAAACACGATGGCTATATCTAACCTCTATCCTTTTCTTCCTCTCTGTGTTATTTGACATTGCTTTTTCTTCAACCTCCCTGACATCCACATTAACATACTCTCAAGGTTCTCATTCTGATTCTCTGAGCATTCCTTTGCTAGATATTTTTCTAAATCTCTTATTTGGCAAACTTTCCAACTTTCATGATTTCAATTATGATATCTTGTGTAGATAATCATGGGTTTCTCTATAAGTCCAAACCTCTCTCCAGAGCTCTAGGTCTATATTACTGACTCCTTTGGTATCTCCCAATAGGTGAGCCACCCATATCACAAACTCAACATGACCAAATTCATCATTTCCCCCTGTAGTGACTGCCCCACAATCTTTTTTTAATCCTCCCCCAACGGTATGTTTTTATTGATTTAGAGAGGGGAAGAGAAAGAGAAACATTGATCAGTTGTCTACCGTAGGCACCCCAAGCAAGGACTGAACCCAAAAACATATGTATGTGCCCTGACCAGGAATCAAACCCACAACCTTTTGGTGTATGGGACAATGTGCCAACCAACAGAGCCACCCAGCCAGACTCCCTCACAAACTTAATTGCTTCAACTAATTCTCCTGTTTTTACTCATGGCATTACCATATTAGCTCCCAATTACTAATAGGTCTGAAAGTAAAAAAATCTTTTATTTCTTCCTCTCACTCATCCTCATCCATCTTGATACCAAGTCCTATCAGTACTCTTTTTTCCAATGTTACCTCACATCCATCTTCTGTTTTTTTTGTTTCCATTGCTACTGCCCAAGTTAAGATATTCATCATCTCTCACCTCCTATGTGACACGCATTGTGATCAGTGCTTTATATAATATATCTCTCATAGCAGATGCACAATAAATCTTTGTTCAATATACCATCATTTTCCCACCGGTGATGCCAAACAAATATTAAAAACCATCACCACAAACTGGTAACCCAAAAGAATTTTCCGTAAGAAACATCAAATCCTTGAATAAAAAAATACCAGGTGAGAGATCATACACTTTTAACTATATATAAGGTAGGATGAAATAAGTGATTAGGTGCTACCAAGTGGCACATTACCATCCTCAAGTAGTGCAATTATACAACACAGTAAGTAGAATCATATTACTATTTACTAAGAAAGAAAACCAGACAGTTAGACCATTCCAAAAGGATCAACAAGTATACTAAACAAGATAGAAGTATGGTCCTTAAACTGGTTTTAACCCTGTTCAATGCCATAGGAACTTTAAGATCATAGCTGGTTACTTTTTAAATTAACTGTCTCCACGCGCCTTAAACAACATTTTCCTCAAAGACTTCTAAGGAACATGACAGGAACAAAAAATGCAATTTTCTGTTTCAAGAACCCAGAAACTCCATGTATTTTTTATTTGTGTTTCAGATATTACCCTTTGGTATGTAAATGTCAAGGGGATGTTAAGGATGTAAATGTATCTTCTTGTAGAACAAAGCTAGTTTTACATGACTACCTAACTGCATCTTTGAGCATCTTAATGTCACTAATATATTTAATGTTAAAGAAATATTCATGTTTTTGTTAGTATAATTCATGGTCCTTTGAAGATCAAACTATTCATGCAACAATTAGTGCTGAAGTAGATGTGGGAAATAAAGAAGCTAAAATACTAGAATGATTTCTCATTCAACCCACAGTCTTTTCCTTATTCCTATACTGCTTTGAGCTTTTAATGGGATCTTGAGAGGAATGGAGATGGAGGGAAATAGAGATGAGAAGAAAGAAGGAAGAAAAGAAGATATAGCTGCTGTTTCTAAGTTTTCACAATTTAAGTGAGCCTGGCTACTTCAACTGATCATTTGCCTATTGGCTTCAAAGTCTGTCTCTTCTTTTCCTTCAGTTCTATTTTTGCTGTAAGGGCTTAACAATTGTTGCCTGTGCCACTCATTCCTGCAATCTTAGGTAGGAAAAGCACCAAATGCTATAAGAAAGAAACATGCCTGACCTAAATGTTCTGGGGCTGGGGCAGTTATTACTACACTGCCTCACTTTATGTCCCTAAATCATAGAGGCTAAAACCATTCCTTCTGAATGACAACTGCCTCACACTCAGTGCCAACTGTCAAGACAGCTAACATGATTAAAAGGGATCCACAGAGAAAACTTAAAATTCTTTCCTTTCCCTTATATTTTCTGGTACAGACTGTCTTCCTGATATAGAGACTATGCAATGCCTAATAAAAAGCTGAATTTGCTAACAAGTTTTTATACCCTCATAAAGTAGCCCTAGTGAAAGTCATCTAACTGGCAGGAATTACACAGTAACAGATAGCTGGAACCTCAACCACATAGTCTTCTAAACTTTGGTTAATGGGCTCTGGCAGGCTGCCATCACCAAAGTTCAGTAAAAAGTAAAATGCAAGGCTAATGAATTTAAAAAATAATGGCAGGGCCCTAGCCAGTTTGGCTCAGTGGTGTTGGTCCAACAGACAGAAGCTTCGAAGGTTCAATTCCAGTCAAGGGCATGTAACTCAGTTGCAGGCTCTATCCCCGGCCCTGGGTGCAGAAGGCAACTAATCAATGTATCTCCTCACATTGATATTTCTCTCTCCTCTCCTCTCCTCTCCTCTCCACTCTTCTTTCTCTCTCTCTCTCCCTCCCTCCCTCCCTCCTCCTCTTTCTAAAAATCAGTAGAAAAAATATCCACTTTTGTGAGGATTTAAAAAAATAATACTAATAATGCCAGGCATAAACACTACCTTTTAGTATTCTATTGCCAATGAACAAAGCTCAAAAACAACTCATCAGGCTCTCAGTTAAGCCAGCCAATCAAAACCACAGACAGTTCTATGTGCATATTCCACCCCCCCCCCCAACAAATCTGAAGAATGTTATGGAGATGTGAATCTTCCATAAAGTATTAAATTGAACAAAATGGCACCCAGGAGTATGAGCAAGATGCTTTTTCACCTGGGTTGAAATATACTATTCTAGACTCCACAGATGACAAGACAGGAAAGCTGCTATATGAAGGCAGATTACAGACATCAGACAGTCTGAATAGATGAAGGTTGAAAAAGGATATAGTCAGTCTTTCAAACAAGAATGGATATTGATGAGGTAAAATGAATTCACTAAATCTTAATACAGTAGAGATAAGACTTTTTAAAATATTTATTTTATTTTTTTCCACCACCATGTATCCCCTCTATGCCCTCTTCCACCTCCACCCATAAGGACGACTTTTGAAACTAAACAAAGATAAGCTTAAAACTTAAGAAATCCTGTTTGTGGAGCTCAGAATTTGTGTATACAGCTTTTAAATGAGGAGAATACTGTGTAGTTTACAATTGAGGCTTAATTGGTGACATGTTTTTTGACTGAAAGGGATTCTATCCTGAGGTTTCTAGTATATACTTCTAAGAAAACTGACAAATTGTGGTAAAACTCTTAACCCACACAACGACATTCCCGTGAAATGATTATGAACCTGTAAGAAACTGTCTAAATACAAGTAAGGAGAGTCTTACTACATTTAACGCCACGTTCAATTACTGAGATTACAGGTAGACAGCTCTGAAATGACGAGAATACTGATAATATTTACAACTCCAGTACTTTTGGTGGCAAATTCACAAAAAGGTGCTTTCAAACATTAAGAAATCCTGTTTGCGGAGCTCAGAAAAAAAAAATAAACAAAGATAAGCTTAAAACAGATTAAAATGAATGATGTACTGAGAAGCAGCAGGTTTAAATATATAGAATGCATTACATTATTCAAACCAAGAGGTGCTATTAGCTGAAAATACATAGTTTCCCAAAAACAGAGCTAGACACATTCCTAAAATTTAAGTCACAATGACTTATTGAATAAACTTAATTTTGAAATAGACCTTGATCTTTAGAAGCAGACTCTTGGAAAGCATAAAAGTGACTCAGTTCTAATTATGATACCTAATAAGAGATCCCAAGGTTTAGCTGGGATCCAATTTGTATACAAAAAAAGTTACTAAATCACAATGTCACATTTCTTCTTGTTGAGGAACAAGATTATTTTCATTTGTTTCTCAAGAATAATTTATAATTCTCCCATTCCATGTTCTGTAGCCATCTGCTGTCCCCCAATCTTTTTTAATTGCATTTCAAGAGTGCATAAACCATTCAATTTCTTTATCTCAGAGATACTATGGTTTTTCTATCTGTGTGAGCTTTTCTATTTGATTTGACCAATAAATTATTGAATATTAAATGTCATGTTATCTTGGTTTTTCTTCAACCCCTTCATTTCATGCAATCTCTTAAAGATTTGATTATGCCATTGAACCCCAATCCTTCCAATTTATGCTTACATTTCTTTCAATATAATTCCTTATATACGCCTATCCTACTTTTCTTTTTTAAGTACTCTAATTTTGGTCCCTTCCATATTTATTGAGGAGAAACTAAAAGGAAATAGCTGTAAGCCACAGAATAAAATATTTCGGTCAGACATGTCAGTTGCACTTAGAATGATGCTATGTAAGTAATACGTTGGATAACAGGAGATGTTTTTATTCTCTATCCAACATGGAGCGGGTTGCAGGAAATTAGGCCAGCTTCTCAGCAGCTCAAGTCAGACCTTTACAGTATGACTTCATTATTTAGTTTGAAAGTGAATTTCAAAAACAGACTCACCCATAGTCATAAGTATAAACAGACTTTCCAAGTCACATATAAATGAGTTATTCATCATCTGCCATTTGCAATTGCCCATACGTTTGGTTCCTTGCCATTAATTCAAAGCATTATAAAATTTACCTTAGAATATTGATTTGAAAGGTAAAATTCTAAGGTCTTGCTTTTAAAAGAACGTAATAAATGAAGGCAGTGGCCACGATAGAACAAGAGAAAAACAGATAATGTGTCAAGGACAGATTCTGGGCTATCCCCTAGTGAAGTATCTCACTGAAGGGCTAAGATATGAGATCATTTGATCAATGACTTTTACTTTCAAACATCAGAAATACATTCTATATCGTTTAACTAGAAAGTAGTGAGTATGAAATCACACAGCTGCTCAGCTTGATCCAATGAAATGTTAACCACTTTGGCAAAATTTCCTAATTCAAGTCTCTCATTTCCAACTGGTCTCATTGGGTGGCCCACATGATATATGCAGGGACTAAAAGGGGGGCTGTTTAAAGTAGGACACCCTGAAGGGTTATTTTACAATGCCACATGTTATACAGATTAACTCCAGATATTGTTCTTTGGGTGTTGCTTTTCAATTAAACAAAGTTTTTTATTCATATTTATTGAGATCTAAGCATTAGAAAACAGCTGGGAAATGGAAATGAGGATATTCTGTGCCCTGCCTTCCTTTCAACTTCTCTTCCACTATACTATTCCCTTTAAGGAATGTTTTATTCCAGCTCAAATAGTTTCTTTGCCATCCACCAAGCTCATTTTTCCTGCCTCAAAGATTTTGCTCAGGCCATTATATTTACTTACAATGAATGTAGCAGTCTCTCATATCCTTTCATCAATAGCCTCCCCATCATCTAGGCTTAACTAAAAAAGGGATAGCATCTGCATAGTCTCTTTGTCAAGTAGACTATAAACCCTCTTGAGAGTAGAAATTGCATCTTACATGTCACCCCCACAGTACCTAGCACAATGATTGGCACTTCATAGATGCTCAATAAATACTTAATGGATTGAATGAACCCATCAATATCTGTCTCAAGATGCTTACTATAACCTGAATGTTCTTGAGAAACTAACTTTAGCAGGTGTACATATTCAAAATCTACTTCATGCTGTTTGAAAACAGTTAAACAACAGGGACCTACACTATTATCACTACCTGAATTCAATATAAACACCTTGATAAAAATTTTGTCATTTCCTTGAGTAAAGGTGGCCAAAGGATATCACTTCCAGTTATAAGATGAATAAATTCTAGGGAAGTAAGGTACAACATGGTGACCATTGTTAGTAATACTGAATTGAATACTTGAAAGTTGCTAAGAGAATAGATTTTTAAGGTTCTACACACACACACACACACACACACACACACACACACACCCTAACTGTGTGAGATAATGAATCTTAACTAACCTTATTTTGGTGATCATTCACAAAATATACATATATCAAAATCATTATGTTGTATATGTTACACTCACACAATGTTATATGTCATATATCTCAATACAGCTGGAAAAATCATTTCCTGAAACACTGAAGAACTGCTACATTAAAAAAACATTATTAGGCTATTTGGATATTTATTACTAAAGCCATTGAGATTTGCCATCTACCC
The DNA here is from genome assembly GCF_000327345.1 of Myotis davidii. NCBI lineage: Eukaryota > Metazoa > Chordata > Mammalia > Chiroptera > Vespertilionidae > Myotis > Myotis davidii. The sequence continues at coordinate 138,994 of NW_006282600.1, read as the reverse complement.
CAAAGGTTATACAATCAACACAAAACAAGTGAAGTGAGAAATAGTAATGCCATATTTAGGCAATAATTATAACATGATCACAATTCCTAGGCATCTTTAGTTTTTTGTCAAACACAACAAAATTCATATTACACAGACTCCCTAAATGAAATAGCAGTGAAAAAGACCTGAGAATACAGACCCTGTTAACACTTGAAAAGCTTCCCCCAAAAGTATATCAGGATACAAAAAGAAGACTTCAAGCAATGCATTCTTAACTCCAGAAGCAATGGTAACTATCAAACGCTGAGGGAAGGGGCTCCCAAGGCAAGGTGATACTAAGGAAAATACAGCATCAAAAAAAGATAAAGCCTTATCCCTGTTTTCAGAATCTGACTTGTTGTAGTTCCAATTCATGTCCTCTCTACCTGGGACTCCAGAAGCAAAACAATGTTATCACATTGATTCTCTAAAAGAAAGAGCAAGAGTCCAGATTTGGCTTCCTGGTGACTTGAAGTTCTGAATGGGCCATTCTCAGACAAAGACCATGGTGCCCAGAAGTTCTAAGAATTGAGTGCGTGCTATGGGATATAAATGAAGACTACTGACGCAAGTTGTCTTTTTGGCAATATTGTTTTGATTTTCTTTGGAGGGATGGGAGATGTTTGTTTTACAGTCCACATTTGATTTGGTTATGTTCCAATTAAGGAATTCATCTTTAACTGCTAATACCCCACCTAATTCTAGAGTCTTTACATAAAAATTGTGTGTGTGTGTGTGTGGGGGGGGGTTCTTCTTCTTCCAAAAATGAGAGTTCACAGAAGTTTTTATTTATTTTGTAGACGTTACGGGTTACTTATAATTTTAGAGCTGATTTAATCCTGACAGAATAATTTAAATGTTTTGATGCTGAACTTGAGTGTTATTTAATACATAATAATACTGTAAGCCAGCTTTTGATAACCAAAGAAAAGAACAACAAAATCACTTTAGGCTATTATTTCTCAGGTAAACATCACCTCCATATTGGATATTTTAGATGCAAGTAAGAATACTAAAAATATAAAAGAATGCCTTTGGGAATTGAGCCATGCATATATGCTTAAATTCAAAACACATTAGTTTGTAAATAATAATAGAAATAAATTTATTTTAAGACCATAGCTGAATTAAGTTTATTTTCACAAATGGCAAAGCTAAATTACTATAGATTTTTCACTAAGTTTACTACAACAACAGTAGAGTAGAAAGAACATAGAACTGTCAGAAAACCAAAGAACAAGTGATATTAGTCATGTGAACTTGGGCAAGTCTTGAATCTCTCTAGACCTGAGCTTTTGCATCTGTAAAACAAGGATAATACTAACTGTTTTCTATTCACACACTGCTGAGGGCATAAACATAAACAACTTTTCTTTTAAAAAAATTTTATTGATTTCAGAGAGGGAGAGAGAGATAGAAACATCAATGATGAGAAAGAATCATTGATCGGCTGCCTCCTGCTTGTCCCCTACTGGGGATTGAGCCTGCAATCCAGCCATGTGCCCTTGAGTGGAATCAAACCTGGAGCCCTTCAGTCCACAGGCTGATGCTTTATCCACTGAGCTAAACCAGCTAGGGCCATAAACAATTTTTTTCAATGTGCAAGTTGGAAAACACATCAAAAAACTTTTACATCCCCTGGTGGGGGGAGGAAGGAGCGGGGTAAGAGATCAATCAAAAGACTTGTATGCATGCATATAAGCATAACCAATGGACACAGACACTACAGGGGTGAGGGCATGTGCTAAAGGGTAAAGGTGGCTGGGGAGAGTTTAATGGGCGAAAAAGGAGACATATGTAATACTATATGTAATACTTTAAACAATAAGAAATATTTTAAAAGAGTTTTTACATCTTCTTATATGTTTTTGACCTAGTGATCCTGAAATTTAAAGAATTTATCCTGATAAAAGAATCAGAAATGCACCCAAGTATTTATGTACCAGAAAGTTAATCATAGCATGAGCTCTAATTGAAAAAGTCAGAAACAATCTAAATAAATGATATTGTCCATATAAATTACCCTATGTCCATACAATGGAAATTATAAAGCCATAAAATATGAAGTTTTGGGAAAATACTTAATGAACTAGAATACTCACAATAAATAAGTGGTGGGAAAATTGAGCTTGAAAGTACTATATATAATATAATGCAAACTATAATACAGACACACACATGCAAAGAAAAAGCACTGGAAGGAAATATACCAAGATATTGAGCAAAGAATCATTGTTATCTTTGGATGGAATGATAGATGATTATTGTCTTTTTATATTTTCTGGATTTTCTTTTAAAAACATTAAATGCATTTATAATCATTAAAAAATTTTGAGTAATCCTCTCTACTTCCATTTTGGAAATTATATGAAATGTTTGTTAAAGTATATTTGTAAAATCTAAGATGGTATTACAAGAATAAGATCATATTATCATTTTTAGAGAGGTCTAAGTCTTCATGTCAATACACAAAGATTAAATAATTCAACTTTGGAGCAAAGATCAAAAGAAGATATTTCTGAAAAGAACTGGACCAAGAAAGTTTATTCTGTTGGATTTGAATGACTTTCCATATCCCAAATGTGCTTTTGGTGTTTTATTTTTACATACAGTACCTGATAATATGAATCAGAATCAGTTCAAAAGTACTTAGAGTTATTTTAGCTGCACAACTTCTTGTTTTAAAAGGTGATAAAGCATGTGTCACTACTCTGCCCAGTTAGATACACCGCTAAAATGTCCACATGGCTGTTAGGCGTCAAGTCAAAAGTGTTCTGAATATGAAAAATGAGGTTGCAGTGCATTAATCTAACTCTAATCACTGACCAGGCTCCCAGTCCATAAGACAGACTTAGAATTTATAAACTGTTAGAGAAGAAAGCAAAGCTGGAAAACATGATATACAGTCAAATGTCAACCTGGGGAAATATTGGAAAATGAGAATATATAAGACAAATATAGAAAATAGAGGTATAAGACAGAATTTTAAAGTGTGTTCACTGGCTTAATGTGGCTTTCTTGGATTGAATCGGCCTCAGAGAGAAAGGGCTAGAGTACATCCAGAGTGCTGTTTTAAAGCTGAGATATCAGCAGATTGTTTGCGTAGGGTTAAGTGATTTATCTTCCCATTCCCTTCCCCCCATTCTGGGTGGTAAGAAAATTTATCCACCTTTCCATCTATGGATTTTTAAGAGTTTATTCTATGTATAGAATTCAAGCTTCCACAGGGGGCACTGTTAGGGTGCTTGATGATGCCTAAGACAGTCCAAATGCAAAAATCGAACAATTCAGTGATCATCTCTATAGAAAATTCAAAAATTAGTGATATAGAGAGGTTAATCAGTCTAATGATCAACTAGGAATGTTGATAAATGGAAACAATAAGGGCAATTCAATTAATAGATGTATATTTAAAAAACAGAATGTAACTCTTATTAGAATCATTATTTTTTGAATCAACTATCACTACCTGCTTCACTTGAAGACTTTAAACTGTTTAAAAAGATAAAGTCATCAACCATTTTCTTTTAAGAGGATTTTTCTATAAACTCCCTTCAAACTGAATATAAAGGTAAGGGTGAATAAAACAGAACAAGTCCAATAAGAGAAAGCACTGTAAAAGAAGGACAAAAATCCAGCAATGTATCTACCCCAATGTTTATGACCACATATCTGAGAGAGAGAAAATAAACACAACTTTTATGAGCATAGTAGCTGACTTGTAGGTAAATGGTAATCTAATCTTCATATGATAGAAAATCAGGTCATATCCACTAGGAGAAATTAAATATTCTGATGGAAGCTAGCAGTGAATGATCTCCTCTTGTACTTAACTGAAGCTATTAAATAATGTTTCATTCATTCAACCTCAACAACATTCACTTAAACTTTCAACAACGTATTAATGTGAGTTGAAAGCAAAATACTGATGTTAGCTGTGCAACCACAACCAGTTTCTCAAAAATGTAAACCTACCCTGGCAAGTCGCCAACAACATTGGGCCACATATTCATTCCCACTGTTCCACAGTAAAGATCAAAGGCCTCCAGGCAGCATCTTATTGCTTTCAGCTACACACATTGAATAGATTACTGCAATAACAACCTCCCCCATTTGAATACTGATTTTTTAAAAGTGCAACAACCCAATCCACATTGACGTTTGCCTTGCCTACCTGTTTAGCTCTGCTAATTCAATCTTCTATTAAAAACAAGGCAAAATTGCATAATGTGATCCCCTGTGGGAAAAGACTGGCTGTTTTTCCAGGAAATTGTGAATGAGATCTATCCAAAGATGAGAAAAATCAGAAAGACAATGAAAACAACCCAAAATGTTACAACAGTGTTGAAACTTTTATAATCACTGACAGTAATGCTGAAATGAAGTTATTTAAAATAAATTGAGGTACTAGTCTTCAAAATATAGCCTGACCTGTAGAGCTCATACTGAGATTTACAAAAAAAAAAAAAAAAAGTAACATCAGCCTTCCAGTTCAGTGTATTCTATCTATATTGCTATATTCTAAACATACCGAGTTGTTTAGGAAAACCCAGCAAAGACTTGTTTACAGCAAGAAACATGCTTTTTAAAGTCATTAACCAATTTGCAATCATTTGAGAACTCTCTGCCCTGAGATATTTCAAGAAGGACAAGTTTGTTAATCATTTGGTCATGCTGGAATTCAATATCAGCAGCAGAATCAAGCCTTAAGCCCCTTCAAATTCTCAGATACCTTCCTAAATCCCTCACAGTATTGCAAAGGTCTTTTCCTGCTCTCACTGTGCACCAACAATCCCCATCAGTATTATGTGCACATGCACCATTTGTCACTGACACTCATCTGGAGACACAGACAGACATGCTCCACTGGAGGACTGATTTCCAGAAAAAAGAGATATTTGAAATGAGAAAAACAATCTACCCTGTGCGCTCTGATTGCCTATGTTCTGTGCACCATTTGAAAGAGAGGGAGAAAGGGGGTGGGGGGAAGGTAGCAAACAAATTTTAATCCATAAAGTTAAATTAATATGTATAGCATTTTATTTTCAAATTTAATCATTTCCATTAAATTTAATTTACCTAATTGTTAATAAATTAGCAAACACATTTACAACTAAATCACCTATTAATTGAATACTAATGAAAACTACTTAACTGCTTATTTTTATGTTGACCATCATGTACATTCATCAGGGTGAATGAACTACACCTAAGGCCTCTGGCTAGTATAACAATACTTGCTGTTTTTCACTCTGTTACCTGGATCCTCAAAGTGTAAAGAACTGAGTTCTTTTTTTCTTCCCTCTAGGGTCACTCACAGTGTTTGCTGCAAACTATAAAGCAGCACAAAACATTTACGTCCAAGGGCAAGGAGATCACTGGCTCAAAAAAACCCAGACTGTATAAACTCCAAATGCAACTGCTTACTGATGCAATAGTAAAATAACCTCTCCCACAAGTTGTTAGCTGAGGCTTCTATGATCTGCCAGTTTTCAATATAAAGTCTGAAACTATGCTGGAAAATCTGGAGATGCTTTAGAAATGTTTCACAAAGTGCCAGAGGGCCCTCCATCCACAACCCCTCCTTCCCAGATCCCTTCTCCTTTTCCGTTTCTTCAAGGCAGAGCGATGTAGCCAGAGGCAGGGTTTCTTCCTGTGGAATGTATGGCCAATTATGTGTGAGTTCTTAAGGCACTCTAGGCTCCTTTAGTCTGCGGACCAAGGCTTCAAAATGAGGGTCTCTCCCTCCCCCACCATGATTCCAGCGATAACAATCTTACAATCCATTCTCTTTCCTCTATAAACACAACCCAATGACCTGCTTCCTTTTGTAACTGGTGCCAGACCCTGAGTTGATTTCATCTGCCACCTTTCCTAATCTCTAGCTTGACCTGAGTAACAACCATTTAAATCTGAACCTTGACTAAAATTATTTCTAGGCACTACTTAACAAAACAGTCCTGAAATCCTGCTTGGATTTGCCTGTTTTTACTCCTGAAAGGCACTGAACTTTGGCTGTGCTCTTTAGAAACAACTGTTTCAATTCATGGTCTTTCCCCCCTAGAATGAAAGACAACTAATTTTGCTTGATTTCCATTTAAATGGATATTAGCTATTTTAAACAGCTCTTTGTGGCTTAGTTGCCAATTAATTTAATAAAAGGAGCTGCCTTTGGGGTACCAGTGGGAAAGCATTTACTAGGAACCTGAATTGTGCCCTCAAACTTTGCCCCTAAGAATAAGCAAAGTTACAGACCAAGTCTTTGCTTACAGAGAATTTACTAACTAGTTGTGCCATTAACCATCCTGTGACTGCCTAGGGCAAGTTGTGAAAACAGGAAGGGAACAATGCAGAGGACCTATCAAAATGGGAAGGTATCCTGCTCAGAGGCAGGAGGCATGGTGTAGAAAGGCCTTTCTAATTCCCTGAGAGCCTCATTTCCAATCTGGCACACAGTAGGTCAGAGAACTTCAAACAGATTTGCCCACAGCTCCTCCTACTTTCCCTTCTTCAGCCTAAAAGCGTATCCATCGTCTGATAAAAACAAATCCTGACCTCCAGCAAAATGTCTCAAACTGAGACATCATTTACTTAAATATGTGTTCTGAAATCTGCCCCAAATGTCTTTAGTCTACTAGTCATAGAAATGCATGTGCATATGTGTACATATGTGTCATGTGTATACACATACTCACATATGCATGCACACACCTATGTGTGTGTTTGTGTGTGTGTGTGTGTGTGTGTGTATGGTGTCCCCAAAATGATATACAAACTTTTATTAATTCCAATGGGTTAAATCTAAAAAGGAAGAAACATTAATCGAGCTATCAGCTGTTAAAGTGTGCACGCATTTTGGGGGGGACACCCTGTATATATGAGTATATGTACGTAAACCCTTTCTCTAATCACCTTTCAAACAAAATTTAAAACTTGCAAAATAATAAGAATACCTTTATTGTGACTGCCTTTCAATACTTATAGATCCCACTTGTATTGCTGTCCAATAAAATTACACAGATAGTTATAGAGGTATTTATTTAGAAACACCACTGCTCTGGAATCAGCAAAATAGCCTTTTTTTGTTTTTACAATCTTCCCTATCCCTTAATTTCTATGAGCATTTACAGTACCCACCTTAGCATGGCCAAGTAAAACTTCTGTAGGTTTTGTGGTAGGCATTTATTTAAATGAGGTTCTAATACAATGTGGTCATTATTGCCATCCTGTCTTTAAATAGAATTTTCCATGCAATATACACTGAATGTATATGAACTGAAAAAGCACAAAATTAAGATAGAGGAAATTAAAGTCAGGTTTTATAGAATACTAGAGGTCGGTGAGATCCCTCAGCCTGGCCTGCACCCTCTCGCAATCCAGGACCTCTCAGGGGATGTGGGAGAGCCAGTTTCGGCCCAATCCCCGCAGGCCTCTAGTATGCATATAAGATCTTTGGTTAATCTCTTCCCACCCTCTCACTTCTCTTTCAGATTTATCAGTCCGCTCCATGTTTCCATGCCTGTGCATTGAGCATCTGCCCCCTGGTGGTCAGTGCACATCATAGCTGCAGGCCAGTCAGCCAGTTACTTAGGCTTTTATATAGATAGATAGATAAGGAGTTTAAGTTGAAGGACAAGAGCACAAAAGACAAGGCAATTAAAAGCAGATTGGGATGTGTTCTAGT